>NC_084794.1:257756218-258011218 GCF_963169125.1 Humulus lupulus
CCCAAAGCAATGATCCAAATCCCTATCCTCACTTTGGGCAACACCCTATTTGGTGACACAATCACCTGATTGAGCTTGTACATCACTGGCTATTCAAAACTCCTTCCTGGCAGCTTCCCTCGATCCACCTTTCTTCGCCTTAGATATCGAGGCATTGTAGCACTCCCTCGCTTCTCATTGGTTTCCCAACACACATCCTACCCTTGCGTCGGTTGGAAATTTCATGGCGAGGTGCCAAATCGAGGTAACAGCTCGCAGGTCGACCAAAATTGGCCTCCCAATTACAGCATTATACACTGAAGGACAATCAACTACTATGAAAGTAGTGAGTAATGTCCTGTTTGCAGGCGCAGTTCCTTCTGTAACTGGGAGCCTAATCGACCCTGTCGGGGCAAGCCCTAAACCAGAAAAACCATATATGGTTTGGTTGCACGATTCCAGGTCCTTGACAGACAACTTCATAATTTCCAGTGAAGACTTATACAAGATGTTGACTGAGCTTCCTATGTCCACCAACTCCCTCTTAACCATCATGTTGGCAATTTTGACGTCAACGACCAGCTGATCGGAGTGTGGGAATTGGACGTGCTGAGCATCATCGTCAGAGAAGGTTATCAACTCCTCCTCTATTCAAGCTTTCTTTGGTGCTCGATCCTTCACACTCATCATCTCGATGTCCTGGTCGTGGCATAAGGTCCGAGCGTATCGCTCCCTTGCTTTCCCACTTTCCCCTCGAATAAGTGGGCCGCCACAGATGGTGAGTAACGTACCTGCCACAGAAGTTGGCTGTAAAGGTGGCGAGCGTTGGCGTGCAAGCGCCGACTCGTTGCCACCTTGAGCCTCTCACTGAGACCCTCCTACATCTCGTACGTATCTCCTTAGGTGTCCCTGTCTGATCAGGAACTCAATCTCTTCCTTCAACTGGTTACACTCATTGGTGTCATGTCTGTTGTCGTTGTGAAAACGACAGAATTTTGTTGTATCTCTCTTGCAAATATCCTTCCTTATAGGTGCGGGTCGCTTATATGGGACATTAGAGTTGGTCTCCTGGTAGACCTCTGCTCTACTCTCGAAAAGGGCCATATAGTTGGTGAATCTTGACTCATATCTATTGCCTTTGGGGCATTTATTTCCAGATGTTGACGTCTCATTTCCTGCCCTTTTTCCACCATTTTTTCCATTTCTGTTCCTGTTGCCTTTGTCGTTGCCATTGGGTTTATCCGACCCATTGGCGGCTTTGGCGGGATCTTCCTTTGGTCCCTTGTCTTTCGTTGGCGATCGCATCTTCGAGCTTGTTGTACCGATCAGCTCGATCCAGGAATTCCTGGGTACCGCTTACCCCATTCTTTCTCAGGTTGTTCTAGAGGGGAGAATGGCATCTAACCCCGGAAGTTAAGGCCGTCATCTTTCCCTCGTTGCCCACTATTTTGGCTCCAGCCACTGCTCGCATGAAATGCTGGACGTATTCTTTTAAGGGCTCTCCCTCCTTTTGGCGTATCTCGACCAGCTGGTTGGCCTCTATGGGGTGTACGCGACCCACGTAGAATTGTCCATAAAATACCTTCACGAACATTTCCTAGGATACTAACTAGCAGGAGGGAACTTAAAGAACCACTCCTGGGCGATGTCAGATAGGGTGGCGGGGAAGATCCTGCAGCGGGCATCATCCGACAACTTCTAAATATCCATTTGTATCTCAAACTTGTTCACATGAGATACTGGGCCCCCGTACCCATCAAAGTTCGGCAGTACTAGCATTTTGAACTTGCTGGGGGTTTCTACCACAGCAATCCTCTGCACAAACGGAGTGCCCCTCCTCTGGTCGTACTCTATGTGGGATGTCCGACTCTTGACCAGCTATTGTACCGCCTGGTTTAGAGCATCAAATTGAGCCTGAACTGCATTTGGGATCGCTGGGGTGACTGGTGTCGGAGGATCGTACTCATCGTGCCTCTCGCGTCTGTCGTTGAGTACGTCCCTCAAGTCATCGTCTCTGCGCCTTTGCTCACTAGCGCCCAGCCGATCGAAGATGTTATGCTGTCGTGGCTGCCCCCCAGCGTTATGGCTCGCATGCCTATTTTCTCTCGATGGGGGTTTCTATCTCCACCTCTTTCCTCATGTCTTCGACCAGCATTCCCCCTGCCGGAATTGGCCTCATTGTAGTCATGGCCATCCCTAAACTGCGGCTGATTATGGGGCGACCGGCTGGTCACGTTGTTTCCTCCTCTGGCTAGTATCTCCTGAGCGTCAGGGGGAAGCCTGCACTGGTCGGTGGGTCCCCGTGCATTATTATGCCGTGGGGGGGGGGGGGGCTGACCGCAGAGCCTGACTCGTTATGCCTTCTTTTGGCAGAAGGATGCTGCCCCTTGCTCGGTGGATTTGGCTCATCATCCCCTGGGCATCTAGGGCTGCGGGGAGGCTGGCCGGCCCTATTCTGCCTCTAGCGCTGGGGATTGCCACGATCAGCTTGAGAGGGTGGTTGTTGCTCAGGATCCCGTATTGGGACATCATCCTGAGCAACAGGCAGCTACTCCGGCCTTTGAGGGCTTGCTGGCTGGAGCAGAGGACTCGGATTATGGGCCCGTTGCGGTGGTGCACTTGGTGTCTGATCCGGTTGAGAGGTTGGTGCAGCTTGTCCTCGGGCCAACTGAATGGCTGCTTCAAGAGCGGCCATGGCATTTCTCTGCTGACAGTCCATTTCTGCCTACCGCTCATTCAGCTCCTAACGTTGATGCTCAATCTCCCTCTGCTGCAGTGCCAAGGTCTCTGCTGCATTCTCCTTATTGGCCCTCAGATTGGCCAACTCATCCTGCAACACCCCAAATGTTGCCCTCAGTGTCTCGGAATCCATTTCCTCCTCTTCAAAATCTAAGTGTGGTTCATTTTTAACAACATTTGGAGGAGGAAGTTGAGATGACGCAATGCCAGCAGCATGTCCAGCTCTCTTGGATGTCTTCGCCATTTGATCTTTCTAAAGATTTTTTATTAATCTCTCAATGAAAGCACCAAAATGTTGACCCTTAATTTCGCCAACGACATAGAGTCAAAATAACAACAAAGAACAAAAAAAAAAGAAATCAAGAAGATAATCAAATGGGAAGAAAATGACACAAGTGATTTATAGTGGTTCGGCCCCAACTGTGTGGTAATAACCTATGTCCACTTAGTTTTCTTATTGATATTGGATCCTGATACTATGATCAAAGAACTAGGGTTCTTGAGTTTCACAAGCCTTAGGAGTAGTACAACCGTCCGTGGAGAATTACACTATACTTTTCTCTTTGAATACAAAGATTAAAAGTCTAAGAGTCCAAAATTCCCTTCCTTGAGCCTTCTCATTCTTATTTATAGGCTCAAGGAGGTTACATGGGCCAATGGGTCTTAATTACCCTTAATATCAGCGTATCAAGGCAATAAAAAGAAAATATATTGAATGTAGTTATTACAAGATTGTGCATCTTAAAGGAAGAAAATAGAAGTATGTGACCAGACTGGTCGCACCTAAACGCGAGACTTAATGAAGCAATAATCATATAGTCGATAGGCGAACAGTGTCCCTTCACTTCAGAACTGCCACGTGCCAACCATGTGTAAGAAATTCTTGCCACGTCATCAGGAGCCATTTTTGGGTAAACAAGGACCAATACTTGACTCAGGGTGAGTCAAGGGGTATTTAGTACATTGCTGGGATATTGGGTAATGGGAATAAATATTCAAAGATATAGTTGGAGTTAGTGAGATCGGGAGGGAAATCTGGGATTTTGACTATTTTAACCTCGAGGGCGTTTTTGGGAATCTCGAGCCTCGGGATTTGCTTAAGGCTACTTGAGCTCTAAGTAACCTGACAAAAACATAAACATGTTCAAACTATCTCGTTCTCTCTCCCGTTCTCCCTTTTTACCGCTCGTTACACTTTTGAAGGAAACTCGAGTTTTAGAGATCGGATCCAAGCGAGGTTAGAGTCATAACGATTCTAAGGAAGATTAGAAGCTTGATAGCCTGAGGATTTAACTGGAAAATAACTTAATCAAAGGTTATCGCTAGGGGGCTCAGAATCAGGATCGTGCTCAAGGGTCGTTCTTATTTTACTTTACACTCGGACAAGAGGTAAGAAAGTTGCACCCAATGCGTGATGTACATGATTAGGGCTTGGCCCAAATGTTGAATATAAATTTGATTAGGGCTTGGGCCCTTGTAAATGCGCATGATTATGATCATGCCTGTGATTGATTGATTAAAGCATAATAAATTCTTTGTATTTGGATATTTGTTATATAATGAATGTCTGTCTGCATTATTTGATTGAGAAAGGCTTGACTTATGAGTCAAGGACAACAATAGCGTTGAGCACTGGTCGAAAAGCATTGAATTATCAGTCAAGGGCAGCAATAGCGCACTGAGCGCTGGTCGATATGGTTAGGCCTAATCAAGAGTGCATCATACGCTTGTCCGACCCAATGGTCATGGAAAATTAAGCACCAGGTACGTTAGGCCAGCTCCAAGGCTGGTTATACAGCTAATAGGGAAATGGGCCCCGGGGTGACTTATTAGTCCCATATCCCAGGGCTGGGCCCCAGTATGATTCATTAATAATGTATTTTAGGCAACGTGCCCTGATATGATTTAGTCAATCATTTATTTAGGGCACCTGGCCTCATATGATGTTGTAGTCATTTATATGAATGGTATACATGCATGAGTATAGTTATTACTACTATGCATGCTTATTATGGTTTAGAAATGTGATATTCACTGCTTATAAGCATGTTTAAGTTTTCTTGTTGGGCCTTGGCTCACGGATGCTATGTTGTGCAGGTACGGGGAAAGGGAAGCTGGACCAGCCATGAGTTGGAGAGCTTCAGTGGCGACATGTACATATGTGACAGCTTGACCACCACGACCAAGATTTCTCAGAGGAACTAGGGTTAAACCCTATTTTTTCCGGTTAGGTCAGAGGATTGTAACTTTTGAGTTGTAATTACCCTTTTGGAACTGTAAACAACTTTGTAAATGTTTATTATGGGATCTCATGTATAACTTAACATTTTAATGAAATATCTATCCCATTTTACCGAAATTTTTAACCATGGAACATTAATCACATTTAGTTGCACGTTTATGGCCAAATGAATCGTTTAGCGAATTTAGCACTATTTACAATACATAGTGTAACGGTCTTGGCTAACAAGGGTATTACAACTTGGTATCAAGGCTTGCCAAGGTTAAGGCTTCCTAAAGACAGGTTGGGCATGTACGCTCGCCACTAAAGACAAACTCAACTCAGGGTTTGGTAACTATTTATGTGGTTATATGTTTAACTGCTTAAATAGGATATAAATGCCTTATATGCATGCCTTATTAGGTAGCATGAGATATTCTGATAGGGCCTTGCCCATGACTGCTACATGATTTAAAAGGATGTGCTTATTAGCACTGATATTGCTTGTGAATGCAAAGGAAACGCTCATTAGCGTTGTTATATGGACATGTAGGTCAGGACACCCTCATTAGCACTGTCATAGATACATGTATGTCAGAAAATGTTTATTAACATTATTATCTGGTTATAAATGATAGTAAATTCTTATAAGCAATGTTAAATATTAAAGAAATGCTTATTAGCATTGCTATTGGTTATAAATGTTAGAAGGTGCTTATTAGCACCATACATGGATATGAATATGAATTGACAGCTTATTAGCATGACTGTTGAAAGTGAATGATTATATGCTTGGTCTTGGACCGTGAGGCGACAAGAGGTTTAGTTATCACTACCTAACTGGTTGAATTGATTATTGCAACATGGTATAAGCTTGGAAGTATGCTTCCAAGGCAGATAGAGTCATCAGCTGGCCAGGAAGATCAGGGCCAGAATGATAGACATGGTTAGAATGACGATCAGGGTCAGACCCCTTCGCCAGCTCCTAAGAACTGGCAGCAAGTGCTTGCTGATTTGCAAGCCAAGTTATTGAGGTAGGAATTAGAGATCTGCCTCCTGAGACAACAACAGGTTTCTCCAGGGAACATTTTTCCAGAGGTACCACCTGTGATGGTGCCAACAGTAAAGCAGTTGCCAGAGGGTGGGAACAGATGGGAACCTCTTTATGAAAGGTTCAGGAAACAACACCCTCCATGTTTTCAGGGCAGTGCAGATCCGGCTAAGGCCGTATAGTGGATGAGCATGGTTACCACTTCCTGGATTTTATGAGGGTGGTTGGTAATGAGAGGGTGGCCTGTGCCACATACATGTTTCAGGAAGATGCCCGAATTTGGTGGGAGGTGATATCACATACCAAAAATGTTATTACCCTAGATTGGGAAGAGTTTCGAACTGTATTTAATTAAAAGTATTACAATGATGCCATCAGTGCTGCAAAAGCTGAAGAGTTCAGCAAGTTACTTCAGGGCAATATGTCAATGACCGATTATGCCTTGAAGTTTGACAAATTGGCAAAGTTTGCCAGGGAACTGGTGCCCACCAATGGGACCAGAAGGGAGAGGTTTCTCCAGGGGCTGCAACCTATGACAGTTTGGGATGTTCGTATCACTATTGTGCTAGGAGTGACTACTTGTGCACAAGTTATTGAGAAGGCGCTCACAGCTAAGAGTACAATGGATAAAATCTGGCTCGAGAACACGGCCAAGAGAGATAATAGGAGAGCGAGACCTCCATTTATGAGTTCAGGTAAGGGCGGGGGCCCCAGTGATCAGAAAAGGAAGGCTCCATATGCATTTCCAACTGCAGGCCCTGACAGGAGACCACGTGGTATTTAGATAGGCCGCCAAGGCGGAAGCAGGGCTGGAGGACTTTTCCAAAATGCGCCAGAGGTAAGAGGCGCGATATAAGGGAGTGTCAGGAAAAGACCTGCTTTTTTTTTTTTGGGATAGTGGGACACTTAAAGAAAGATTTCTCGAAGGCAAGAAAGGAAGAACTAAGAAAGGCGGACAGCTCGACCCCAGCTCGAGTGTTCGCATTGACATAGGCAAAAGCTAAGGCTTGTCCCTCAAAAGTCATAGGTTAGCTTTTTAGTGCTGGAACCCCTTATACTGTTTGGATTGATTCTTGTGCTACACATTCTTTTGTTGCTAGTAGAATTATTGATAGACTATGTAGACCATGTGATTATTATGTTGTGGGGTTCGGGTCCTTATTGTCCACTGGGGAGTTAGTAGTATCCAAGAGATGGGTCAGATCATTGCCAGTGACAATGGAGGGTAGAGATTTGTCAATTGATTTGGTAGAGTTGGCTATGATCGACTTTGACATGATACTGGGTATGGACTAGTTAGTAAAGTATGGAGCAACCATAGACTGCAGGAGGAAGATGGTAACCTTTGAGCCTGAGGATAATGACCATTTTGTATTTGTTGGCATTGTGCATGGACCCCGTGTACCTACGATATCTGTATTGAGGGCTATAGATCTATTGCAAGGTTGTTGCATAGGATTCTTAGACAGTGTGATAGATACCACTCAGGCCGTGCCAGTGGGACCAAAGTAGACTAGACTAGTCTGTGAGTTTATGGATGTGTTTCCAGAGGATTTACCAGGGTTGTCACCACACAAAGAGATAGAATTTGTTATTGAACTAGCACCAGGAATGGAGCTAGTGTCTAGGGCGCCATACAGAATGGCCCTACACTACAAGAAAAAATAGTATTCATAACACTTAAAAACTGCTAACCGGAACTATTGATAACACTTCTGAAAATGCTAACATAGCCCATGTTATTAAAAGTCCAGTGTTTTCTATAACAGTATTTGAATGTTATGTTCGGTGTTATCTTAAACTATTCAATAACATATTTTTAGGTGCTATAATATTCAAATAATAACATTTAGATAGAGTTTTTTGTTATAAATTTGAAGTTTAATCTTATACTTTTTTCATAACACTTTTTAACTGTTACATTTGATTAATTTGATAACATTTTCAGTTTGTTATATTATATAAACCATAACGATTTTTTACGCTTATAATATGTTTTTAAATCATAACATATAGTAATAAAATTTTAAATTTTATTTTGATAAGTATACTTAAATGGTTTTTTTTTAATTAAAAGATTTTCATTATTGTATTTTGATAAAAAAAATCAAAATTAATCATAAAATGTAATTCTCAATAGATTGATAAACCATAAGTATTACATTAAACAATAACTATTTCAAACCATGAATGTGTCTACTTTATGAGATCTTAGTTCTAACTTAAGTTTGAAAGCATAACATAATAAAGTTTTATAATCTTGAACAATTTTTACTTCAAAAATGAAAAATAGAAACATTACAAGATACACAAAAGTAAACGAAACTTGCTCCATCCTTCAATTCATCATCCTTTGTGCACTTGTCTTTGTTGTGAGTCCATTTTCTTTGCTACAACAAAATTTAAATAATTAATGCTTCAACTTAAAGTTATAGTAAACTAAAAGAGTACATAAAAAAAATTAATTACCTAATTATAACTTTATCAGCTGACCATGCAATTATATATTATAACTTTATTTTGAATCTATCTTGTGTTTAATATAAGAAAATAAAACCTATTAAGTACCAAGAATTTGAATAAATGTTTATGAAAAACAAAAGTCAGTTGTCATCGAGACAATACTTGAGGCATGAAGCATCAGACTGTAAAGAGGCCTCAATAGCAGCATCATTGTATTCAGTAACAGGAGAAATTATTGGCTGGGTCTGGGGTGGAGTAAAGAATGGTACACTGCTCTCTTCTCGAGGTGGGAATTCAACTCCAGCAGCCTGTGATATATATTTATACATAGATTACTTAGAATACTTTATTATAAAAGTGAGTTAAGAAATCAAAATAGGTTCCTTTCCAAATACTGTAGTAGCACATTAGCTATAAAAACTCTAAACAAAAAAAGGAACACATAGAATTAATACAACCCATCCAAACACAGACGCAAAACATTCATCATAACTTAAGCATCAAGGACAACACTAAGGGATTCAACTTCAGCATATATATACCTTCTAGGCTAGTATAACCATGTATAACTAACATTCACATTCATCTGCAACCCATGCTATTGCATATCTCACATAAAGCAGAAAGCAAAAAAAAAAAGTTGATCATATGATATTTACACTTTAATCAACTTAAATAAGCTTTTGCCCAAATGCCTTGGCTGACGAAGTAATTAACAAGAGAAAATTGTGTATCAAGCTTAACATGCTAAAATAACATTTAATAAACTAACAACCTTCAGTTCATTATATGCTGCATAGTATTGAGGATATCTCCCATGAGGTCCCCCGAAGGCTTCTTGCCATGTGTCAATTAGGATTATATCTTTTCCCTCACATTCAAGTCTGGCTGCAGAATTTAAACAATTGCATCGGACAAGTTAGATTTACTAGGAATGCATAGGAGAGATTCACAGTGAAAGGACAAGTAAAACTAAACCCAAATTCTCTTCTGAACTAGTCAGTAATGAGGTCAAAATTAGTAAAGAAAGTGAAAATCGCTTACGGAGTTCAAATGGCTAAATCGCTTAAGGAGTTCAAATGGCTAAGAGCTTAAGGAGCTATTCTAATTCTTAACAGTCCTTACATTTTCATGGCCAATATGGCATAGGAGTTCAATATCTTCCCCAATTTAGTTGAAGCAACTGCTTATGAGCAAATAAAAAGAAAATGCCAGTTAAGTAGTGGCTGGACAAATTTAAATATATGTAGGCAGCGAATGAAAATAATATGAAGTAACTCAATTTCTTAATTGAATGAAGGTGAAATAAAAAGCTCAACACCTTGAATTTGATCCAGACTAAGTGTTTCTAAGTTATAATATAGTGGCCAAAGTTATAAATAAAAAGTACAAGAATCTATACACACATGTTAATGAAATTAACACATGCCTACAACCAAACAAGGTCAAAAGGCCACTAGAAGTACAGGAAGCATTGTGCCAGATCCATGTATATGTAGTATTGAAAAAGAAAGATTCACTAATAATATTACTGAATGTGTTTTTATTAATTGCTGTACATAGTATTACTCACTATTATAAATATGCCTTAGTTTCTTGATCTTGTACTAGTTACCTGTTGGTGTCTATAGCCCTTGTTCTAACCCCAACTTTAAAGCCAATTTTAAAGCTAGATATAAGCCACAAAGAGGCCTTTAGTGCTGCTGCAAAGAATGTGAGACACCATTCAGGATTCCTTAATTATAATATACTTAATAAGCTAGCTATAACAAATAAAAACACTTAGTGACACTATAATAAATAAGAGTTCAAGCAAATGTTTTACAACTGTTAATGAGACAAGAAAACAACAACAGAACAAAATCCTGAACACCAGGATGTGTCTCATGCATGAACTCAAACAATTTGTTCACAACAGTTTTTAGGAACTTCCAGTGAGCTCTTAGAAACCTCAGGTACTGTCCAACAACATACCTGCAGAAAGAGAGGAGGATTATATACAAGATTTCAAAAAAGTATTGGTTGTATACCTCCAACCAAGTTTCTCATAGTTCTCAAATTTACACATGTGACTATCTTTGATCAGAATAAACATTTTTTTGTAGTCAAAACAGAAATGCCAAGTAAACTATTATCACAACTAGGGAGGTGGGACGTAGACAATATCTCGAGAAGTAAATGATGAGTTTATAGTTGAATCAGAAAGTATAAGCAGTGACCACAAATAGAAAATGAGTAGAAATAACATTTATAAAGTAAGTTAAAAATGTACATGTTCTTCCATCATCGAACCTGATATAGACCCTATTGCCCAACATAATGTGTAAGTGGTTCCAATTCCAATCCTCGCCACTTAATTGTTTGCTTAGCTTCTTTAGCATCTGCATCATACAAGAAGAATAGACAGCATAAGATAGAAATTATAATGAAAATAATATATAACACAATCAAATGACACATTTTCTCTCCAAGTGTCTGACAAGATAGAAACAAGGTGTTCCATTATAATTATACATGCAGAAAATAATTTCAATTGAATGGCCAATAAAGGAAATTCCCCACTCATATTTTTCGTCAAACTATTCACTATCAGCAGCCCCCAAGCTACAGCCACATGACTTGAAAGAAATTTCCACTCAAAATAGGTCACATCATAACAGAAATATTATTAGACATAAAACAATTATCAATTGATAATGGAGTTAAAAAAAAAAGGTAGAAGGGGAAGGGCGTTCCCTTAATTCTTCTGCCATTGAAGCCCCCAAAGAAAAGAGAAAAGATTATTTTTCATCCATAAAGAAGCCACATCCAACTCTTATCCTTACAAAAATGGAATTTCTTTCCTACATATATAATATACATACATTTATATATACACTGATAATTTGGAAGAAAAAGTACTTAAGGTTCTTATTTTTCCTTCCAAAACATCAATGAAAACAAATGTCTTTGAAATTATGTAAACCATGATGAGAAAAAACATCATGAAGTTTCTTCATTGAGAAAGAAAGCAAAGAATATAAGTTTTATTTGATTTTTTCCTAAACAAAACAACACTACTTGTTGTTAAAGATATTTAATTAATCAAAGTACACAAACCTGAATCATATTTACCTGAAGTGAATTAGCATCTGTGGTAATCATATTTGTTATCTTTCCTGTAGAGAAACTCTTGCGACTCTCGTGAGTCAATCGTAATGATTTTCTAAATATAGCAGCCACCTAAAAAGTTGACAAAATTAGACACTATAACATAATTCACAGTATTAACATAAAAGAGGACTTTACCAAAGTTGATCTCAGCCGGAAACCAACGCGCATAACATTCTGGAAATATTGAGATTCGGTCAACACCCCAATTGACTGAAAAAAAAATCAAATCAAGTAGTCAATAAACAAGTTAATCTATGCGAATTTACTTTTTCTAATCTGAATAAAAAGATCATTTAATTCTTAAAACGAACACAATCAGCAACTCTATTTTCTTTGTATTCTTTACTTCTATGAATTAAAACATAAGGAAGTCAGAAATCTAAAGATATTAAAGGAACATCTATGTCGGTTTTCCAAAGAATAAGCAATAAAACTTTGCTATAGAGGGGGAGAAAAGCATTTAATATCTAAGAAAACATCAAATTGCAGTATAAGTTCTCATGTGTGCATGACTTAAGAAATCAGATATTAAATTTTGCAATTTCGCAATTACATAATTTAGGCTTTTGTCTTTCAAGTGTATACACAAACTTTTCAAGAAATTCATACAAAAGTTAATCATGTACAAAAACTTGTCAAACCTTGTTGGCTGCCATAATAAACATATTAATGAATTGAAAATTTATAACTGTCCTAAATAACTTCTATCTCACACTACAACTTGATTCATTCCAATAATCTCCTTGTAGTCCATAAAAGTGATTTAAATATTAAGATTTCAACTTGCCATTAGTTCTGTACAAAAGTGTTACAATTTTAAGCAGAAAGCACATTACTTTATTTGAGTTCTTGAAAGATAGAAGCCATACCACTCCAGAAAAGATTAAGAAGGCATATATATAACCAACCCAAGCTGGATCGCCTCGTTGCATGGACTGCAGATCGGAACAAGATAAATAGAAAGTCCATGATTCAAATTCAAAAACTACACTCTACAATGCATAAAACAAATTTAATGGTAAAAGTGGATTGAAACAGGTTTCATTTCACATTGAGCTAATTTATTGTTGCTATGTCGAATATATAGCTTCTATAATGAACATACTAAATCTTTCTCGTTATTGCAGTAAAAATGTCAAAAATCATTAGCTTCAGATTCCAACCATAACCTTTTCTCACTGCAAACTTGGGCTAATAACAATGGTATCAGTGCTCAAATCATCTTTAAACCATATGAAGTATTAAGACTTTGGGAAGATTAATAAACATGGCCAAGTTAGTATATTCTCATCTTTCAAAATTAGAAGCTTCTGATTTTAACATTATTAACACAAAATAAAGATGCCATTTTTTTCTCCTTTTATTATTAACACAAAGTAATTTTGAACTTCGTTCCTATACAAACCAAAATACAGAGAAAATGGGTCAAAGAGGGTTGGTCAACATAGAAGAAATTGGAATATGGAATGACACAGATCAAATGGGAAATATAACCCTGACAAATTTTCTTTGACAAAGTCCAACGCAACCAAAACTCTCCTGAAAGATAACCCAAAAAAATATATTGAAAACAACCAGACTATTATTTCTTTATAACAGAAACAAGTACAAATTGTAACACAAAAAAAAACCATATAACAGTTAATCATCAAGACCAAAAACAGAGATAACCACAGCTAAGAAAAGAGATTATGCACATCATAGCAGGCAGCAATGGACGAAACTGGTATGGGTGCTCATCACTACTTGAATTAACTTCTTATGAGTGATCAAAGTTCAGTAACTTGTAATTTGAGTTGACAACTCAAGTAGTGTTCAGCATCCTATGTTAGTTTATAATTGCTTATTATTATTATGGGCACATGATATACATTGACCTAAACTGGTATGGGTAAACTTTGAATTATTGCTGCATGTGAAAAATATTAACAAAAATCATAAACTCTTTGTCAATGTCGAAGGAGAAATAAAGATTACCCTTTTTATTTTGCTATTCTTCAACGAGGGAAAAGAGTGAGAGAAAGTTCAAAAAGAAAAAAGCATATGCAAAATAATCTAATGAGCCGCAAGTCATCTCTTTTGCCAAACAAATTGAAACAAAGAATGAAAAAATCACTTTCTAAATCAAAGAAAGACTCACCTCAACTACTGCGTGGAAGACATCAGCCCTGAAAAAAATCCCACCGACCCTCCAAGAATGGCAATCTGATTAGCTTGAACAAGTAAAAATCCCATAAAAATTGAAGCTTGGAAAAACCCCCAGAATCCTTAAACTGAATAAATAAATAATCCCAAATTCAAAGCTCAAATGCTAGGTCTTATCAACTACAATACACAAATTCTTAAAACTTGAGACTCACAGCAAGAAGAACGGATTCTTTAACGGTTAGCCTCTCCATTTCTTGGGCGTAAGCAGCTGGAGCTCCTCCCTGTACAGCCTGCTGGACCATTGCTCTGCAAGTCAATCTCCATCGGAGTCGGCAAAACATGGGGAGGGAAGTTGTGGTAGATGAGACGGAGGAAGACAACGAACAACAGGAACAGATTGTAGAGACAACAGATAGCTAGTACAAGACCGACCCACGATTCGAGCCACGCCGTAGACCCACCGCCGCAAGCACCGTCACACCCACGAGCCAGCCACGCCGTAGACCCAAGAGTCGAGCCTCCCTGTCACACGACCCAAGCCGCAGCCCCCATCACCTTGTTACACACCTACAACAAACAGAGAGAAAGAAAGAAAGATTGAACGAGAGAGAGAGAGTTACTGAGTGTGAGAAAGAAACAGAGGAGGCGTGTAGAGTAATTAGGGATTCAACCTTAGAGATTTCTTTTTTGTTTCATTTGGCGCCTGTGTATTTCATTTACCGCCCATTTTCCGTGTCTTTTTCTATTACCATGCGACAATAACACTTATTAAAATATGCTATATTTTAATGTAATATATGGGCATAATTGTTGTAGTGCTAATAGAGTTAAAAGAACTTAAGGTACAGTTGCAGGAGCTGTTAGACTTGGGTTTTATTAGACCCAGTTTTTCACCATAGGGTGCACTAGTCTTTTTTTTAAAGAAGAAAGATGGTTCTCTCAAAATGTGTGTTGACTACAGAGAACTGAACAAGTTAACCATTAAGAACAAGTATCCTCTCCCAAGGATAGATGTCATGTTTGATCAGTTGCAGGGTAAGCTAATATTCTCAAAGATAGATCTTTGATCTGGTTATCACCAGCTGAGGATCAAGGAAAGAGATTTACCGAAGACTTCCTTTCGCACCATGTATGGGCATTATGAGTTCTTAGTCATGTCTATTAGGTTGACTAATGGCCTATATGCTTTTATGGATCTGGTGAATAGGGTGTTCAAATATTATTTGGATCGGTTTGTGATCGTCTTCATCGACGATATTCTGATTTATTCTCAATCAGAGTTAGAACATGAGCTGCATCTCAGGTTGGTTCCACAGAGGCTGAGGGAACATAGACTGTTTGCAAAGTTCAAGAAGTGTGAGTTCTGGTTACCTCAGGTAACTTTCCTTAGTCATATTGTTAATATGGATGGGATCAAGGTGGACCCAGCCAAGATTGAGGCAGTCAGAGATTGGTAAAGTCCAAGGAACACCTCAGAGATTATGAGCTTCCTTGGATTGGCAGGTTATTACAGGCATTTTGGGGAAGGGTTCTCAAGGATTCCTACTTCATTGACTAAACTGAAATGCAAGAATTAGAATTTTGCGTGGTCAGATTAGTGTGAGAACATCTTCCAGGAACTGAAGCAGCGATTGATTACAGCTCCGGTTTTAAGTCTTTTGAAAAATCAAGAGAAGTTCGTGGTGTATTGTGATGCCTCAAGACAGGGTTTGGGTTGTGTTCTTATGCAGACAAAGAAGGTGATTGCCTATGCATCGTGTCAGTTGAAAGAGTATGAACAGAGATACCCCACTCATGATCTGGAATTGGCAGCAGTGGTCTTTGCATTAAAGGTATGGAGGTATTACCTTTATGGGGAGAAGTGTGAGATATACATTGACCACAAGAGCTTAAAGTACTTCTTTACACAGAAAGATCTGAACATGAGACAGAGGCGTTGGATGGAGTTCGTGAAGGATTATGACTATGAAATCTTATATCATCCAGGAAAGACCAACGTGGTGGAAGATGCCTTAAGCCAGAAGGGTCCGGGACAGCTATATAGTGTGAGACAAATATTTAGGGAGTTGGCAGAGGATATGAACAGAGCTAGAATAGAGTTGCTGGTGGGCCAGTTAGCCAACATTATGCTACAATCTACATTGTTGGAGAGGATAAAGGAAGGTCAATTGGGTGATCCACAACTGACAAAGATCAGAGGGGACGTCCTAGCTGGGGTGGCTAGAGCTTATACAGTGTCAGATATAGGCATGCTAAGGTACAAGGGTCGGATCTGTGTTTTGATGGCCACTCTTATCAGATGGGAGATTCTGGATGAATCTCATACTACCCCTTACTCTTTGCATCCACGAAGATGTATCAGGATGGGAGATCGCTATATTGGTGGCCTGGGATGAAGAGGAATGTGACTGAATATGTGGCTAAGTACTTTACATGTTAACCAGTCAAGGCTGAGTATCAGAGACCAGCGGGGCTATTACAGCCTCTGGACATCCCAGAGTGGAAATGGGAGGACATCACGATGGATTTCGTGGTGAGGTTACCTAGGATCATGGGCCAACATGATTCGGTGTGGGTTATCGAGGATCAATACACCAAATCAGCTCACCTCTTACCAGCGAGGACGACTTATACAGTTGACCAATACGCAGATCTCTATGTGATAAAGATAGTGCGCCTTCATGGGGCTCTGAGGTCGATTATGTCAAATCGGGACCCCACATTTACTTCCAAGTTTTAGGGAAGTTTACAGAAGGCTATGGGTACACAGTTGAAGTTCACTACTGCCTATCATCCTTAGACATATGGACAATCTAAAAGGACGATACATATATTAGAGGACATGCTGCGAGCATGCATGCTGGACTTTGAAGGGTCCTGGAGTAAGTATTTGCCTTTGATAGAGTTTTCCAACTATAATAGCTATCAATCAACCATTGGAGTGGCTCCTCCTTATGAGATGTTTTACGATAGGAAATGTAGATTACCCATTCAATGGGATGAGACAAAAGAAAGGAAATACTTGGGTCCTGAGGCAGTTCAGGGGACCAATGAGACTATTGAGAAGATCAGAGCTCGGACGCTCGCTTCTCAAAGCAGGAAGAAAAGCTATGTTGATCCGAAAAGTAGAAACATGGAGTTCTAGGTGGGAGACTATGTCTTCCTTAGAGTCTCACCATGGAAAGGGGTGAGGAGATTTGGGAAGAAGGGAAAGTTGAGCCCTAGATTTGTAGGACCATTTGAGATCTTGGAAATGATTGGTCAGGTGGCCTATAGATTGGCCTTACATCCGGCATTGTCAGTCGTACACAATGTATTTCATATATTGGCCATCCGGAAATATGTATCAGATGTGGCTCATGTATTGAGTTACGAGGATTTGGGGCTTGGGGCAGATCTCTCCTATGAGGAACAGTCAGTCTAGATACTAGACAGGAAGGACAATGTTCTGAGGAACAAGACTATACCTTTAGTTAAGGTATATGGAGGAACAACAAGGTCGAGGAAGCGACCTGTGAGCTGGAGTCAGATATGCAGAATCAGTACCCTAAGTTGTTCAAGTAAAATTTCGAGGACGAAATTCCTGTAAGGTAAGGGGGATAATTGTAACATCCTAAATTACCTAATAAGGCTTAGGGCCTTGATTAGGGGGCCAGGATGGCAAACTATGGAAAATTATGTGTTTATTTGATATTTATGTGTATCATTGTATGATTATGTGAGTTATATTATAATATGACTTAATATGCATGTTTAGGTGTATTAAATATGCAGGTGGGCCTGTTTCTTATCAGAAGGGTAATTTTCATAATTTGGCTCGTTAAAGGTTTATTTGGCATATATGCGATATATGTGTGAGACCACATTATTATATGGATATATTTGGGTTACTCGGCACGAGGCAATCCTAGGGGGCAAGTTAGAGGGAAAGTCACAACGGGACCAATACTTGACTCGGAGTGAGTCAATAGGCATTTTGGGTATTTAGTACGTTACTGGGATATTGGACAATGGGAATGAATATTCAAAGATATATTTGGAGTTAGTGAGATCAGGATTGAATTTTGGGGATTTTGACTATTTTTCCCTCGGAGGCGTTTTTGGATACCCCGATCCTTAGGATTTGCTGAAGGTTACTTGAGCTCTAAGTAACCTGACAGAGACAGAAACACGTTCAAACTCTCTCGTTCTCTCTCCCGTTCTCCCTCTTTACCACTCGTTGCATTTTTTAAGGAAACTCGAGTTTTAGAGCTCGAATTCAAGCGAGGTTAGAGTCGTAATGATTCTAGGGAAGATTAGAAGCTAGATAATCTGAGGACTTAGCTGGAAAACAACTTAATCAGAGGTTATCGCTAGGGGCTCGGGATCAGGATTGTGCTCGAGTGTCGTTCTTATTTTACTTTACACTCGAAGCTGAGGTAAGAAAATTGCACCCAATACGTGATGTACATGATTAGGGCTTGGCCCGAATGTTGAATATAGATTTTATTAGGGCTTGGGCCTTTGTAAATGCGCGTGATTATGATTATGCATGTGATTGATTGATTAAAGCATGTTGAATGCTCTGTATTTGGATATTTGTTATATAATGAATGTCTGTATGCATTATCTGATTGAGAAAGGCCTGACTTATGAGTCAAGGACGACAATAGCGTTGAGCGCTAGTCGAAAAGCATTGACTTATCAGTCAAGGGCGACAATAGCGCACTGAGCGCTGGTCGATATGGTTAGGCCTAATCAAGAGCGCATCATACGCTTGTCCGACCCAGTGGTCGTGGAAAATTAAGCACCAGGTACGCTGGGCCAGCTCCAAGGCTGGTTATACAGATAATAGGGAAATGGGCCCCGTGGTGACTTATTAGTCCCATATACTAGGTCTGGGCCTCAGTATGATTCATTAATCATGTATTTTGGGCAACGAGCCTCGATATGATTCAGTCAATCATTTATTTAGGGCAGCTGTCCCTATATGACGTTGTAGTCATTTATATGAATCGTATACATGCATGAGTAGGGTTATTACAACTAGGCATGCTTATTATGGTTTGGTAATGTGCTATTCACTGCTTATAAGCATGTTTAAGTTTTCTTGCTGGGCCTTGGCTCATGGGTGCTATGTTGCGTAGGTAAAGGGAAAGGGTAGATGGACCAACCATGAGTTGGAGAGCTTCGATGGCGACGTGTACATATGCGACCGCTTGACCACCACAGCCAAGATTTCTTAAAGGAACTAGGGTTGAACCTATTTTTGCTGCTTAGGTCGGCTGATTGTAACTTTTGAGTTGTAATTACCCTTTTGGAACCGTAAACGTTTATTATGGGATCCCATGTACAACTTAACGTTTTAATGAAATATCTATCCCTTTTTACCGAAATTTTTAACCCTGGACAATTAATCACATTTAGTTGCACGTTTATGGAAAAATGACTCATTTAGCGAGTTTAACACTATTTAAAATACACATTGTAAGTGTCTTGGCTAACCAGAGCGTTACACAAAGAGTGTATTGAGATTTAGGTGGTGAGATTGAAAGAGTATGATTATATGTAATATTAAAGTTATAAGTGAAATAGACTTTCTTGATGGTTTTGGTAATTTTACCAAACGGAGAAAATTTCTTTGCTTCTTTATTATTTTGATGTGCTTGAAAATTGTCTTCTTTCCCAACAAGTGGTATCAGGTTCAATCTTCTAGAAAGTCTAAGTTAACAATGTAAGTATATCTCCTTAAAAGTCTAATTTAACAAAAGTGAGTAGACCTATGTAGTACTCATCAAATCTATGAGGCATTGTGCCCATTCTTCAAATACTTCATTGATCTCATTATTTGTGTAAGAGTTCTTTCCGCCGCACTAAAACAAATTTCCTTGCATGAGTTGAATTAATATACTAAATCTTGATGAGGTAAAGCTGTAATTCCACAAGAGCATTACCTAAATATCAGATGTAACTTCCAAGTTGCGATCTCCTTTCCCTTGGATGCAATCACCCTAGTGCCTCTATATAAGCATATGCCTTCAAAAAGTGTAACTGATAAAACTATTGGCACCTATACAAATCTCAACTATTAGACTTGGCAGTAAGATATGGGCATAGAACTATTTTATTTATGTCTTGAAACATCTGATTTTGGTTATTAAACCTTACCTGCAAGGAATTTAAGACCCAGAATTTGATGGAGCAAGTTAGCCATATGTCTGCATATAGACACATTCAATGAGCAGAAGAGAAATTTATTATAATCACTATAGGCTCTAGCATTACAAAATGTGCAAGTTGCAGAATATTATGACCGAACATTTTTTTCCTTTATGCAAGCTGAGGAGTCCTTGTAAATATTGTTTTCTTATATGAAGTTTCATATAGAAATAACTTAATTACCTTAACAATCTGAACAATACGGAAAGCCACGCAGACACACACTAGCAATGATAACTTTTTCCAGTAAATGTTTTGCAGCATAGGCACCTGGATATAAGTAATGGTAAATTCAAGAAAATGGCAATAATAAACCAAATAAAAACAAAATAAAAGAACGAGAGCATAATGGTTTAATTGACTATTCTTCTTCAAAGAATAGCTATGTAAAGAAGCTTTAACATTCTTGGCACTCACCTCCTCCTCATGCGTAGCACTAGCACATGTGGACCGCTCGGTAGTGGTTTATAGTCTGCTTCAGATTCATCTGTAAATGAAAAGCAGCATAGGAGTTTAGTCAACTGTTTACTGACTTTAACAAAGATAAGATGTATAGGATAATGTTTGAGCCTTTAATGTACAAGTTATAATTCGGTGAAAGGAAATTTTTGGTACATGGAACTGTTTCAGCATCTTTTCCTATTAATATGCTTTTACAATATGAGATTAATAAATATGTGAAACATTTCAGACACTGGATTCTGAATCTTGCTGTTTCTGTGCATCATGAAATTCGAGTAAAATCTGAAACGCCTTATCAAAATGTTTGACAAACATAGATCTTTAGTTAAGAAAATGAAGGAAATTAGTAAGTAAACTATTACCTTTTTCATCATTGTCTCTTTTTTCCATGTGTCTATACCTTTCAATAAAGCTTTTGCAGATGTACCTGCCATGAATCAAAAAAATTCACTGACATAACATTAGAATCCATAGTACTCCAGAAAGTATTTATTAAGATTATAAATATAGATTATGCACTCTATGAAGTATATATTATATAATATGACATAAGCAAAATACAAAACTGGTTTTTCATGTTGAAAATCAAACTATGTAATTACCGAAAAAGAAAATGATGAGCAGAATAGTGACCATCCAATTAACAAACATGACATTGAAAGCCACTCCAATGCTGATTAAAATGCTTTCCACTTGTAATCATTAAAATACTGACCTGCAATTCTTATATAATGCAGAATTAATATATAGCAGTTATTTTCATTCCCGCAAGCAATCTATATACACCAAAACCAAAGAAAACCCAAGAACTTTTAATGTAGATTAGACTTTAATATATATGCAGAATTAATAGGGATTATTTTTGTTCCCGCAAGCAATTAACATTTAAACTTTCCACATGTATTGATTAAAATTTATAGTCAGAACAAGGAAGAATTACAGTTGTGCGGTCCAGTGAGTTGATAGACTGTTAGCTCCGGCGAGGAACGGCGAAGCTGAGGAGGTCGCGTGCAGTTCAAAACGGCTACCACAGTTATTAGGCCGCACGGAGTTGATAATGAGCAACGCACCCTCTGAGTCGCAACCAGAGTTGAGGAGGGACGGGTGTTGTCACGCCTGGAGTTGAGGAGGAAGAGGCGCTGCCACGACCAGAGTTGAGGGCGATGGGTCGCTCCCGGAATGAAGAAGAAGGAGAAGAATGCTCGGGGGTGCACAGTGAAGAAGAAGAACGCGGGACTTGAGAAGGGAACTTAAAAATTGTGGGATTTTTTTTTTCTATGTCGTAATATTAACATGTAAGTCGAGCCATGAGCAACCGAGTCATGACGTTAAAATTTAAAAATATATAATTTCAAATTGTTAATATTTTATTTTAAAATTAAAAATCGCTTACTTATTTAATTTATTTTTTTCTAATATTTATAAATATCTAATTTATTTAATTTTAAAATATAAATTTTTAATTTCTCTTAACAAAATTATAAAGTAATATTAATCACAATAAATAAATTTATTACAACTAATTATACACAAACAATTTATATATATTTATAAAGTAAATCAACTAAGAACGAATTTATAAATTTATGATAAAAAAGTAAAAATAACTTTAAAATTCAAATTGCTTTTACGCCACAAGTCATTTATAGTATAATCGACATATTTATTGATATTAAATTATCAAATCAAAGGTACGCAGCGGAATATATAAACTCATTTTAATAAATATTAATACAAGTTAAGATCATACATATATATAAATATTAAATCACATACAAATAGATCAAGGATTACATCGTGTAGCCTATCAAGTGTCTTTTAGTCTTTTTGTATAAATCAACGATTTTCCTATACAGTGTTCTGAGATCTCACACCTTGATCTTCCAGACCAATCCTCAAACTCACAAGGACGTGTGTAGGCACGTATGATTCAAAATGTTGATTTATGTGACTCTCTAAATATACTCAACACATGAGATCTAGAGAGTTTTGACAGAGAGAATGTTTATAATAGTTTTCAGGTTTAGAGAAAACTATCTCTTTAGAGAGAGAGTCTGTATTTTTATTATTCAAAATAATAATCAAGCATTCTCGTGAAAGTTACGTACTACCAGACTTATAAAGATATTTAATATAATTAAATAATATTTATTTAATTAAAATATAATTCAAATTAAAATTGATTAGATATTTTCATTTAATTATTTGTTTAAATCATATTTAAAAAGAATAATTAAATAAGTGATTAAACAAATTTATTTGAAATTCAAAATTCAATTCCCAGAGATAAAAATCTCGGATGCTAGGGGCCACACACCACACACTGTACTGTACAATGTGTGTCGCCCAATTTCCCTAATTTTCTCATTTGTTTATTTAATCAACTTTTAAGACAATATATTTATCCCAACATAAATATCAGTTAATTCAAAATTAATTTTATCTTAAAATATCAATTTTAAATTAAATAAATATCATAGTATATATAAGATATTTATTATTCTCTCTCTTTGTATTAATCCAAACAAAATTAATATTGATTTTAATATATAATTTTTCAAAATAAATTCTATATAGTTAAATAATTAATTAATTCACAATTAATCAATTACCCATAATTATCACATAATTATTTCCTTACTCTGGAAAATTAATTTATTTGTAATTTAGTCATTTCTCTTTACAAATCTTTTTTTTTAACATACTTGCCCTTGAGAGTGTAGGATAGAGGTGATCTGGGGACCATGATACGAAACTCCAATAAACCAGATTATTAATTAAACTCTTTAATCTAATAATCTTATTTATTAATTCCATGACTACTCCACTATAAATATGGAATTGCAGTCTAAGTATTTATAGAAGTATATTTATAGAGTTTTCTCTAGTAGTCCATTGATATAGTCAATATATGTAGTTATGTCCTCCATTATTGGTTCATTAATTATGTAGCTGGTCAAAATGACCGTTTTACCCTTCTAATTACCCCTTGATCCTTAAGTTCCATTAATTCACTAGCGAATAATTAATCTATAATTTAATTATAGATTTGAGTTCAATAACTATTGAGTTCCAGAATCAACCCTTAAGGGAACCAATATTCGATCTGTTAGGAAAGCATAGATTCCAATGTTGTAATTCATGTTTCCAGCCATCCATGTTATTGAATCTCCAAAACAAAAGTCATTAGCCTTATTATTCTAAGAGACCTTAACGAGTGAATCAAAAGATTCAATAAACATAAATAAGAGTTCATGAATACTCAGAATTTAGGTTGATTTACAAATGATCATCTATTATGATAAGAATTAAATATTTACATCAAATGGTAAGTTTATAAAGATAATTAATATTCATCGATCATGTCATATATAATCTCTATTATATACAGCATATTTACTAAGATGTCTATCCACATCAGTAATCTGAATCTAGATTACTTGCATCTCGTATGCTTAACAAACTCTACTAGTAACCATTCATTAAAGATTCCTTACTTTAATATGTTAATGACAATTTTATTCATTATATATGATATTAATTATCTCGTACTAATACAAGATCATATTTTCATGAATGAATAGGAAATTTTCTTGATATTATTATATAATTAATTCAAACAATAATTATAACATTCAAATATAATAAAATTGTATTTTTATTTAAAACCAATAAAATGTATTTACATGCTTTTAGGACACTAATCCTAACACTATTATGCTTGCATGATAAGCATGTTCAAGAATCCACCTATAATGCAACATGATAAGTTTGTTCCAAAATCGACCTATGATGTTAAAATTTTAAAATATATAATTTTAAATTATTGATATTGTATTTTAAAATTATAAATCTCCTAGTTATTTAATTTAATTTATTCTAAGATTTATAAATATGTAATTTATTTAATTTAATTTTAAAATATATAATTTAAATTCCTTTTAACAAAATTATAAAGTAATATTAATCACTATAAATTTATTACTACTAATTATAGACAAATAAATTATATGTATTTATGAGTTAAATCAACTAAAAATAAATTTATGATAAAAAAAATTTTAAAAAAAATTAAAATTCAAGTTATGTTTACATCACAATCCGTTTGTAGTATAAACGACCTATGATGCTTGCATGATAAGTTTGTTCTAGAACCGACCTATAATGCATCAAGATAAGTCTGTTCCAGAACCGACCTATGATGTTAAAATTTGAAATTATATAATTTTAAATTGTTTATATTTTATTTTAAAATTATAAATCTCCAACTTATTTAATTTATTCTAACATTTATAAATATGTAACTTATTTACTTTAATTTTAAAATATATATTTTAATTTTTTTTTAACAAAATTATAAAGTAATATTATTACTAATTATACACAAACATATTCTACATATTTAAGAGTTAAATCAACTAATAACGAATTTATAAATTTATGATAAAAAAGTAAACAAGTTATTTTAAAATTCAAATTATTTTACACCACAAGTCGTTTATAGTAGAACCGGCCTATGATGCTTGCATGATAAGTCTGCTTTAGAACTAACCTATAATGTAGCAAGATAAGTCTGTTCCAGAACCGGCTTATGATGTTAAAATTTAAAAATATATAATTTTAAATTATTGATATTTTATTTTAAAATTATAAATCTTCAACTTATTTAATTTAATCTAATTTACTCTAATATTTATAAATATTTGTTATCCCCAAAATGGAGATTGATGACGTGGCAATAGAGGTGACAAATGACAGTACATGGTCCGTAAAAGACACATTAAATGGTCAATAAATACATTGACTCCTCAGAGTTGTGATAAAGTGACCCGATAGACTGATGAAGAGTTTTGACTGCTTGAGAGTGTCACGTCCAAGCCAAGTACATTCGAGGAGCAGTCCAAGTGCCCGGTTGGACCTTGGTCCGATGAAAGGCCAAGGTGAGGTCGAACCTTGGTCCGAGGAGAGCCAAAGGGACCATGGTCCGAGGAGAGCCCAAGGGAACTTGGTCCAAGGAGACCCCAAGGGACCTTGGTCCGAGGAGAACCCAAGAGAGTGGTCCAAGGAGAGCCCAAGGGATCTTGGTCCGAGGAGACCCCAAGAATATGGTCTTTATGCATATGTCCAGCAAGTGCATGGTTGTCCAAATAAAGAAATGGCATGCTAGAGGAGAGTGCCATGTTAGACGAGAGACATGGCATGCTAGAGGAGAGTGCCATGTTAGAGGAAAGGAGTGCATGTCCTACCACCATGCACATGTCCGACCAGCAAATGCTTGTCCTACTAGCACTTGCATATGTCCAGCATGCATGTGTCCGACCAGCACTTGCATGAGTGGTCAGTAGGAGATATGGGTCGACCAGATAGAGGAGGACTAAGTCAAGATTCCCATAAACGACTTCAACAAGAACCGGTCTTTGCACACGCAGGAATCTCTCCTTCTTCCCACAAATTGGGGGTTTTGTTACATTTTGAATGTTTTTTGTAATTTAAATATAATAAATATAATAAAATATCCATATTCTAGGGGATATCAGATATATGATCCTAAGCATATAAATATGTGGCTTATGAGATTAGAAGGGGGCTTCTTCTTCTTCTTTTTAGACTTTTTGGGAAAATTTGGGTCTGAGTATTCTAGAGAGAGAAAGTGCTGGTATTTGAAAGAATTCTTGTATTTTTGCAATCGGTACTGAAGAAACTCAGTTGGCTCAGTCCATCTGATCTTGAGTATAGATCTATAATCACAACTCTAAGTGGATTAGGCTATTACCGACTGATCGGGGCTGAACCACTATAAAAATCTTGTGTGTTATTTACTTTTCTTGATAAAATTGTCTGTGTCGTTTAAATTCTCTTGAAGGTTTATCGTTTTTGACGTTCTCACGCGTTGACTAAAAACACAGTCAACAATATTTTAATTTATTTAATTTAATTTTAAAATATATAATTTAAATTTATTTTAACAAAATTATAAAGTAATATTAATCTCTATAAATTTATTACAATTAATTATACACAAACAGATTATATATATTTATGAGTTAAATCTACTAAGAACGAATTTATAAATTTATGATAAAAAAATATAAATAATTATAATATTCAAATTATGTTTACGCCACAAGTTGTTTGTAGTATAATCAACCTATGATGCTTGCATGATAAGTCTGTTCTAGAACCGGTCTATAATGCAGCATGATAAGTCTTTTCTAGAATCGACCTATGATGTTAAAATTTAAAAATATATAATTTTCAATTGTTGATATTTTATTTTAAAATTATAATTTTCCAACTTATATAATTGAATTTATTCTAATATTTATAAATATGTAATTTATTTCATTTAATTTTTAAATTTTAAATTTTAAAATAAATAATTTACCAAAAATTAAAAAGTAATATTAATTACTATAAAAAATTTTACAACTGATTATTCACAAATAAATTATGTATAATGACATGAATTGTAAATACTATTAAATTAAATTATTTTATTATTTATAAAATATAATTACTTTTTAAATTACAAACAATTGATTAATTTAATTCATTTATATTTATATTTCAAAAAATTATAATATAATATTAATAAATACAATTTTCTTAATTTTATTTCATATATTACTAACTTATATATATGTATAATTTAAATAAATTAATATATTTTAAAATTGAAATAATATAAAATAAATAATAATGTGTCATAATAAATCAGTTCACACAACACTGACCTACCATGTCATCATGGTAGGATATGGTAGGTCGGTCCACACAGAACCGACCTACCATGGAAACATGGTAAGTCAGTTTTGCAAGAATCGACCTACTATGTATTATACAAGCATGGAAGGTTGGTTCTCGCGCAATTGACTTACCATGCTTACCTTTGACATACATGATAGGTCGATTATGTATAAATTGATTTATGAACATGAATTAAGTCAGTTTAAGTAGAACCAACCTAGGTTGTAGTAGTGGGAGTGTTGAAGAATGAAAGAGAACCAAAGTTAGACAAAGAGAATGAGGGAGAGGGAAAGAAGAGAGAAAGAATGAGAGTGAGAGAAAGTTTGAGAGATTGAGAAAGAGATGGGTGGGTAGTTCTGAGTGACAATGGGCTTCGGCCCATGTCTTCTTCTTTTTTAATACATATACCCATTAGCGTAACTACATAATCTATGTTAATGGACCTTTTTTTTTTTGCGTCACTGCGGTTATAAACCGACACTAATAGTCAAAACTAGTCAACAATGTCAGTGTCAATGCAAAACCTATGCTAAAAAGCTACACTAAATCTCTTCTTCTTTTTTGTAGTGAGGCACTATAAGGAAAAAAATCCTAAGAATATGAATAATGAAGATTGAGAAGAGCTATAGGCAAAAGCAATATGCACTACTCCCTTAAAATTGGCTCCTAAATTAAAATATAGTGTTTTTAATGAAACATGTCCTTCTGAGTTCTGAGTATTGGTAAAAGTTATAGAATCTTCATATGTAGAATTCCCTAGGAAATAGATTATATTTGAAGAAGTAATTTTATGAGTTGAAGATGATTGAAGGGGATAATGTTAGGGATCATATAAATATATTTAATAAGTGCATAACTCAATTATTAAGTGTAGAGGTCAAAATTGATCCAGAAGATAAAACAATTATTTTGTTGGCCTCTCTACCAAAATCGTACGAAATGTTGGTGACTACACTTTTAGTTGGAAAGACCACTTTAACTATGGATGAGGTATCAAGTGCTCTTTTTGAGACAGAGAGTATTAAGCAACCAAATAGTTTGTCTTAGACTGATCAAGCTCTTGTGACACGATCATAATCAAATTGTGGTAGGAGTAGGTCAAGAGGAAGTTATGGTGACAAAATATATAATCACACTCAATCATGTTCGTGGAGAGATGTAGAGTGTTATTATTGTCACAAAAAGGACATGTTAGACGGAATTATGAAGAACTAACCAAGCATGTCAAAGCAATGAGATATCAAGAATGCAGAGAGACTTCAGATTCTACTAATATATGTTATTGATGAAGGTTTTGAAAGTGAAATTGATGAAAATATTTCTTACTCTTGGATTTTGGATTCTGATTGTTCATTCCACATGTGCCCATATAAGAAGTACTTTAATATTTCTAGGCAAATGATGGTTGTACTATTTTGATAGGTAATGATTCTAGGTTTAAAGTTGTTGGAATATGAAGGTGAAGATGTTTAATGGTTTTATGAGGACGTTGACTGATGTTAGACATGTTCCTAAATTAAGGAGGAGCTTAATCTCTCTAGCAATCTTGGATACTCTTGGTTATGACTATTATGCAAAAAATGGTATAATGACTATTAAGAAAGGTGACTTGGTAGCCATGAAGGGTGAAAATGAGAAAATTTTGTATAAACTAGTTTGGAATACTATTTTAGGTGGAGCTATAATATCCAGTTTCCTCATAGAAGGGTATTTCGATAATTTGGCTATGGTTCAAGGGTAATTTAGTAATTTACGTGCTATGTGATATGTATGTTTTCATGATATTGTGATTTGTGAATGAAATGATAAAAATGTCGATGGTATTTGAAATTTATTTTAAGGTGATCACATTGATGCTTCATTCAAGTATTAGGGGTCTAAGTGCTAAGAATTTTGAAATTATGGCCTAAAGTGGAATTGACCAAATTTTGAGGCTAAATTATAATATGTAGAATATGGGTGGTAAATTACTCATAAGGGCAAGGTGATAGTAATAGATTAAATCTAAGGATGGGTGAAAATGCCATTTAAGAACTAGGGTTAGGTTATTAATATTAATATAGAGAGTAAAGAAGTCTATCGTTATATTCTCTATCACTTTACAAAGAAAATAAGGAGAGTAAAAAAGGGTGTGTGATTGGGAGATCTTAGAGGAAGATAAGAAGGAGATCTATTTTCTCATCTTAGGATTGATAGACGCTGAAAGAGAATGACGAGATTGAGATCTCGTTGTTGAAATCATTGTTAGGTAAGAACTTTAAAACATAATATAGCATATCTAGGTTTAATGATACTTTGTAATGGTGTTTTGGATTAAGGGGTTCTTATTGATGTTATTGTTGATGTATAGGCGTTCTAGGATTTGTATTGATGGTTTATAAGGGTTGGATACATGATAGGTATGTTAGGGTTTGAGATTGGGTCAAAATTTTAAAGAAAAAATCGTAACTAGTTCAACCAATTCACTGACCTACACTAACCGATCAAATGTCTTGCATTTAAGGCACATGTGTAACCAGCCAACCAATTCATGTTAGTTAGGTTAAAAAATTTAGAAAATGTTTTGTTTACAATTTTTAAGTTTTGGGGTTACTTTTTTGGGGCTTCGGGACTACTGTAAGGATACTTTAGGGGTTTGTTGGATCCTAGAAAGTCTAGGAATTATTTTTTATGAATTAGTTTGATGGTTGTTTCTCTAATACATATATTTTGTTGTTTGTCATAGGGCTTGGTAAGAATACTTGAAGGGATGTGTTGTGGATCGCTGTTGTGGTTGAGAAAAGAGAGAGATGAGTCATGATCGTGAGTGGAGAGTGGAGAGTGTGAGAAAAGAGTAGATAGTGAGAGAGAGAGAGAGAGAGAAAGATGAGAGGGAAAGAAATTAAAAAAAATAAAAATTAGGGCTTCAATTTTGAAATCAGATTTTTCTTAGGGTTTTGGATGCAACCCGAACCCGATTAGGTAAAGATGGGGGTGTTCATCAAACCGCCCATATTGCACAACCCACCCACACCGCACCACACCGCATCATCATTTGTAGTTTGGAACTCTTCACATTGCGGTTTGCATTTTTTAATTTTATATATGCGGTTCAAACCAAACCGCACTGTACTGTATCGTTATATATATTAATTTGTTTATATATTTTCTTTTTAATTTTTCCACAATGAAACTTAATGGATATACATTTATATAGTATAATATGCACAATTTCTAGAAAAAAATTATGTTTTATATGATGTTAATACATATTTTATTTCAACCTAAAGATATTTCTCCTTAATCAATATGTTTACTTCTTTATCACATTTTTTTATTTGTTATTAGTTTGTTGTATTTTTATTGTCTTGCTAATAGTTTATTGGTTTGTTGTATATTTATTGTTTTGTTAAACACTCTTTAGTTATGAGCTTTATTATGAATCTTTCTTAATTATAATTTTTATTTGTTAAATTATTTGATGATAGGTATAAACCACCCACACCGCACTGTATTTTTGCAGTGTAGTTTAAGGTCTATGCGGTTTGGGTTGCAATTTGGAAAATTTCTCAAACCACATATGTGGTGCGGTCCAATAAATTGGCAAAAAGCATGTGTTCTGAATGTACTTGGGTTCAGATCGGATTACATTAAAAAATGACAGGTTTTTTGAAAAAGCAGGTGTTCCAAGCTCGGGTCGAGAGGGGGGGTTTCGGGTTTTTGAGAAAATGTTCACCCCTAGCACATATCCCAACACTGGGGGCATTAAATATAGTAAGTTGGAGATGAAACTTGAAAATCTCTACTATAAAAAAGAAAAGTATTGGGATCAAGTTCTAAGCATAGTTGGTTTAAGCTTGGAGATATAAACACTACTTTCTTTCATAAAAGCGCCACTTGTCAACAAAAGAAAAATTGTATAGTAAGCCTTTGCATGACAGACGGTGTTCGTATGGAAGGAAAAAAATGATACTGCGGGGATTTTCCAAGCCTAGCTCACCAATATTTTCACCTTGGACTGCCCTTCTACAAAGACTATGGACAGAGTTCTCAATTTTATTCCTTGCCAAGTGACCCCTTTGATGAACGATCATCTAACTATGCCATTTACAACTGAGGATGTCAAACATGCTTTGTTACAAATGAGTCCAAGTATAGATGGGATGAGTGAGGGTTTTTATTAAAAAAAAAATTAGGACATTGTGGGTTTGGATGTTTGTAATGCATTCAACAGTTTTCTTAATGGGGAAGGTTGTATTAGTAACATTAATAAAACGCTTATAGCTTTGATTTATAAGGTAAACAACCCTGTGCATGCCACTGATTTTAGCCCTATTACTTTTTGTAATGTAATTTATAAAATTATTGCAAAAGTTATGACTAATAGACTTAAGGAAGTATTTGTTGATATTATTAATGAGGAGCAAAGTATCTTTTTGCTAGGGGGACTCATCACAAATAATGCTTTGATCAAATTTGAATGTATCAATGCTCTTAAAAGAAGATTAAAATGAAACCATTGTAGCCTAGCACTCAATTGAACATGTTCAAAGCTTACGATAGGGTTGAGTGGCATTTTCTGTGTGGTATTATGGATAAAATGGGTTTTAAGGATAGATGGATTCAGAAGGTATTAGCTTGTATCCCCTCTGTTGACTTCTCTTTTTTTCTCAACGGTGAAATTGTTGGTCATATTGTTCTAAGTAGGGGCATTAGGCAAGGTGATCCTCTATCACCATTTTGTTCTTATTACGTGTTAAGGGCCTTTCATCCCTGGTGCGTAGAGATTGTGAAAATGACCCTTTATCTAGAATTCACTGTGAAAGAATATTTCCATCTATTTTGCATTTATATTTAGTTGATGATGGTCTTTTTTTTCTTAAAGTCTCAGTTGTTGCATGTCATTGTTTCAAGGAGTTATTAGTATAGCTTAGTGGTAGGCCAATCGATAAAGTTTTCTACATTTATTGTTTGTTTTAATACGATAGTTCTTGGAGAAGAGTGTAAGGAAATGTTTTTTATTTTGGAAATTGTAAGAGCAAAATCTACAATTAATAGTTGAGGGCACCATCAACCTGTTGGTAACAAATGATATGCCCAAGTTCACTTGAAATGTTGAAAGGCTCATAAGAAAAAAAAAAAAGGTATATGATTGTTAAAGGTTGTTCTACTGAGAATAGAGTAGTGAGTAGATAGTTATGCGGGAACCCATTCAGCAGATGCCTACGTACCCTTTAATAGGGATCAAACCTCTTGTGTAGTTCTTTTTTGGAGTCTCTAGGTGGAGGGAGATAGAAAATAGTGTTCCACCAAGTTAGTGAATGACGCCCCACTAGCCAAGGAATATCTGGCTTCCATCTCGGATCCGTCAAATATTGCTCCACTCATTCCTAGGTGAGCGGCGTCCTACTAGTTGAAGAATAGATGATGGATGCATAAATAAATAAATCAATGAACGGTTGTCTAGTGCATTTATTTCCTTTTGCGCCAAGTATTACGTCATTCTATTAAGGCCCTTGGGTGATGTCTGAGTCAGTGTTCGTCAGACAACCCTATCAGGAATATGGGCTGGTATGGCTAGTATGGTCTATTGTTGTGGAGCTATGTGCTTATGAGGCCCATTAACGAGTGTAATGCCCTACCTCCTTAGAGTCATTACTAAGTGCGTTTAAAACATGCAATTAACTCGCTAATCGAGGTTTAAGGTTAAAAGTGTAGCTAAACTGTAATAAAAGTCATATAATTTGAAAATGTAGTCATTCATTAAAATTATAAAGTGTTATACATTTGGGATCCCAAAAATACCGTTTACAAATATTTACAACTCAAAAACACGATTAAGGTCGACTAAACGACAAAATTTAGATTAATACATAACATCTCCCAAAAATATCCCTGGTCGTGGCGGCCAGGCAGGCCGAACATGTACACGTCGCTTCACGCTCTCCGTACTCATGGTTGGTCCACCTTTCCCTTGCCCTTACCTGCACCATAGAGCACTCTTGAGCCGAAGCCCAGCAAGAAAACTCCACACAAGCAATCAACATATAAGAAAGCCACCAACAGGCTAAACACATAACGGTCATCCCGTCCCAAGCGCTTTACCAGGCCCTAGCATCGCGGTTTACACCGTGAGGATATCCCAGGTATCTAATAGGGGTCTCACCCTAGCAACCCACACTCCGCGTGCTTAACACTGCTTCCGGCCCCTTGCCGTACTCGGCCTAGCCGTTCTTAACCTTCGTCATTCCCGGCCCTTGTCGTACATTTACAGATATGCAACACATAGCATAAACTTAACAAATACTTAAACAAACACAAACATAATTAATAGGGCCACGCCCTGCAACACAATCACATAGGGACGTGCCTTGCAATACAAAATATAGGTCCATGCCCTGGTCTACGGGTACAGCTGTAACACCCTAGTTACCCCAAGACAGTTACGGTGAACTTTGAACCGTGATTTAACTCGCTAACCAAGTTCTTTGGTTAAAAACGTGCTTCTAGATGTTATTAATAGGTTAAGGTGGAAAACCAATCAAAAGGAAATGATATATTTTATTTAAAACATGAAACTGTTCATGGGCCCATAAAAAAGTTTACAAGTTATTTACAATGCAAAATGGTCATTACTGTATAAAATTTACAACCCGCCGATCTAAGCGATAAAAATAGGGTAAACCCCCTAGTTCCTCTGAGAACTCCTTGGCCGTGGTGGTCAAGCGGCCGCATATGTACACATCACCACCTAAGCTCTCCACTTAAGGCTGGGTGAGCTTTTCTTTCCCTTTACCTACACCACATAGCACCCATGAGCCAAAGCCCAGCAAGAAAACTCAATACTGCATGTATATAATATCAAACGATGATCATAATAATCATCCAGGACTTTTAGTCCAAAATAGAGGAGTGACAGTTGTAAAAGTCACTAAGGTGGGTTCCGTTCCCTTTACAGATAAGTGATCATTTCACTAGCTTAAATGAGATAGGTATCTGGTGAAATAGTCACCAGCATAAACCTACCGAGTGACCATAGAGTCACCAACGTGGGATTCTGTTCCCTTAGCCATGTGACAAAATAGTCACCTAAGCCTTTGGCCCTGGCTCTGAGTAACTAGTCATAGACTAGACAAGCGCTTATAATTTTCATCGAACTTAGGGTCGGTCCAGCATTAATACTCCATATGAGTCATTCAATGTCGATGTCAATTAGATCTAATCTTTTATCGGCTCTGCCTTCATGATGCCTATGCCATTTCTAACTCTTAGGTCACGACCAATACCGATTCTTACTAGTCAGTGCCATACACAAGTAAGCAAGATTTGCTAAGCATTTAATATGCAATCAATGTCCACATTTAACAATCATCATGCCTCTATAATAACCACGCATGTCATATACATAGGGTGCAGTTTTCTTACCTTAGGTTCGAGCGAGAAATAGTAAAAGAACGACCCTTGAGAACGATCTGTCTTTTAGTTCCTTAGTGGCCACCTAGTCATAACCAATAGGAATCCATTAAAGTAAATCAATAAGAGGTTCACAATCTAACACCTCACTTCCGGGATCAATCCCGCACTCTCGGGACTCCCAATCCACCCAAACGGGGTAAAGGAACCAATCCCCAAGCCCCTAAAGTCATCTCGAGTCCTAGAAATAGGACTTGCTGAAGTTGACCTAGTGCTGGGGCGCTACTGGGTAGCACTGGGGCGCTGCCCTAAGTCAGAGAGGCCCAGCTCCCTGCTCTGCCTAGCGCTGGGGCACCACTGCCAGACCAGAAATTTTTCTAGTCTTCTCCCTTGCGACTTCCCCTGAAATCTAAGCTTCCAAATCAATCCCAAACATCATCCAAACATCAAATTCAACCCCAAAACTTCATCCATATCACACCCTCATCAAAACCCAAGCAAACTTACTCAAAAACTTCCATTAATTCCCAACTAACCACTTCAAATTCTCTTGACTAAAAACCATAAGAAAAAACAGAGTATAGCTAAAGTTCATGGATGATTTCTTACCTTAAGCTGGATTTGAGTCCTCTTCAATGGATGAACTAAAGTCCTAAGCTCCAACCTTTGATTTCCTAGCTTGGTTCTTCAAATTAAGGTCAAAAATTCCAAAGGAAAATGAAGGAAAAAGGATGCACGGGAGAAGGTTTTCTATGCTCAGCTTTTTGATTAAGCTGATGACGTTCTACAGCTTACTAAGGTCATATATATCCTTAGGTAAAAATACATTAATACCCTTAAGCTTGAAATAAACCCCTAATAACCATCAAGGGCACAAATGTCATTTCCCCTCCAAACCCGCTAATCATAATTAACGTTCTCTAATTCCTGTTATTCTCGATACTCTCAAATACCAATAATTCATATCTTGTTACCCTTTAATTCCCGGCAACGCTCTAATCACCAAATGTCCCGAGACTCACCCCGAGCCTCAAACTTAATCCCGTTATGACTAAACCACTAATTTGCACTCAAAGATCGTCTCATGCCGAATAGCTCGAACAAATCCACATTATAATGAGGCCTCAATAATAAATCACTAACATGGGCCGTGACATTCCCAGCCCGATGTCGCAGTGCGCCTCAAGAATAGAGGCCTCCCCAGGCCTTCACGTACACACGGGCCGCGGCATGCCTTTCCTTGGGCCGCGGCTCGACCTCCAAACCCAAAAAACCAAACTTTTTCTCAAGTTTTTCCCCGAGCTTAAACCCATATTTCACACCCCCAAACTTCAACCAACCTCGGAATTAAGCCCAAAATTCATACTCATACAGCGTAAACATCCTAACAAGCTCATAAACCAATTCTTACACCCATTAAACATTCAAAACCAATCTTGGAAACAAAATCCATGCAAGCCTAAGTTCTAGCAACCAAAACCAGCAGAATTCAACAGTTTAAATCAATTTAAAAGCTTACCTCTACACTTAAACCAGTTCCCTGAGCTTTAAGCTTCCCAATCCTCAAAGAACTCAGTCAAAATCTTCCAACTAATCCAAAGCCTTCAAACACCAAGAAGAGGAGAGAGAACCAAAGGAGAGAGAGTCTTGAGAGTTTTTATGTTTTTTTTTCTTCTTCTGAGTTCTAGAAATTTCCTAAACCTCTAAGTGTATACTTGATTAGTGGTGAAAAATTCACATTTATTGATTTTAATTGTCAAAATAAATTAAGTTTTAATTAATATTTACATAGAATTAATGTAATATATTCTTACATTGGAAATATTTGATTTCAATTTACTTTATTTATATTTTGTAGAAAATAAATTGTATTTTGGCACTTGGAAACAAAGAAAAAAAGAAAGCAAGAAGGGAAGAATTAGAACATAAAATATAGTGGAATTGTGGCATTTTTGAAGAAAATAGGCCCAAGAATTTGGCCCAAAAGCTCAAGCCCAACCTCCTTTTCCCTCTCTCCCAGTGCCAGGTGTCGCCTCTCCCTCGCACCACGCGTCCCAAGCAGCTCGCGCCCCACCTGGTGACTTGATCCGTGACCCACGTGCGACCCGATTTGACACCCCTCCAAGCCCAGCGCAGCAAGCAATCCTCATTCAACTCCCAGCTCCAGCAGCCCAAACAACCCCACCTAGTGACCCAGCCCAGGTTCAAGCCTCCTTTCCCCCAACAGGCCCAGTAGCCCTTCGAAGGCCCAACTCGCCTCAACCCAGCCACCCACGTGGCACATTTTCATTGGCTGGGAATGGGTCAAAATTCACATCTGCCACTAGCCACCTTCAACCCATATTTTGTGGGTATTAGGCCTTGCAAAATTGTTATTTTGAGCTTTAATGTTCATACTTTGTCGCATTTTAGAAAAATAGCATATTGACCATACACCAAAATAACTAGGTTAATATTTATAATAAGATTTGATTTTTCAAAATCATATTTTATTATTAATATTTCAAATTTATTTTGTAAACCCCAAATTGCTGTTTAATTTCTTTTTAGTCATTTTCTCCCTCTATAAATAGAGACTCTCATTTCACATTTTGTACGTAATTTTTAGGTAGCAAAACTCTACCAAATTTTAGTCTCATTTCTCATATTTTCTCTCTAGAATTTCATGAGAATGTCTAGCATAATAGGCTAACCTTCTTAGGAAGGTTAGGATGATCCTATATGCACTATGACTTGTTTGGTATTTTTTATTCACCATGTGCTTAATGTTTATATATTTGAGTGATTTATTTTCTTTCATCTCTACTTCTTCATCTTGTTATCTATATTTATGTTTACTAATAGTATATATATTTTGTCAAGCACTTTCTATGTATTATCAAATTAGTGAAAATAATATAGATAATATCTTTATCATTTTCTCCATTTCATTCATATATATTTACTTTTGCTAAAATCTATATAGAATTAATCATGCTCTTTCTATGTATTTTCTAAATAGTAAAAGTAATATTTGTGTTAGGTTTTATGTCCAATCTTTTATTGCATTATTACCAATGGTATAATGTCATTTTTAGATTTCTCATAAGATTTATCTCATCATTCCATGGTAAAGAATAGTAATCACTTGAATACATTTTTGTGAAATATATTTGTGTTTCAATGTTAAATCTTCCAAATGAATAGTTGGGATGTGAACTATCTATTTGTGTAATTTTTGTCAAAGATCCAAATAAATAAGTATGCATATTGGTGACTCTTGATCCCTCCTACTTGTTACCTATTGTTACATCACACTTTATTCTATCTTTATTTCTAATATTTAAATCTCAAAAAAAACAAAAAAATATCACTTGTTCTATTTTCTTCATATTATTTATCTCTAACATTTATTTATTGATTAACTTTATTCATTTGCCTCCTTGTGGAATCGACCGCCCGATCTATACTACAACCACTGCTTAGTGGATGCACGTTTTGGACGTTAATCAAATTTTTCTGCCGTTGCCAGGGAGGTAATAGAAAAAAATAGTTTTTCAATAAATTTTGCAAAAGAGGTGAGTAATTCTATCTTTTTCTTTTTGTGTATATTTCTCTAGGATTTTTTTATTTTTAGATTTTTCTTATTAACTCTAAAAAAAATCAATATCATTTTTTTTAATTGTTCTCTTTTAGTTAGTTTTTCATTTTGTTTACATTGTTGTACTATAAGAAAAAAAGAAAAAAAATATTGTCATCCTTTCTTTTCTAGCAGTTATTAGTTTTATTCTTAGTTTATTTTGTTGTTATTTTTCTTTTGTTAGTTTTCTTTTTCTCTCTTTTTATTTATTATTGTTGTAAAAAAATTAAAAAAATATAAAAAATAAAAAGCTTGTTGTGATGTATTTTTTTTTTCTTGTTAATTTATTTTATAAAATACAAAATAATAAAAAAAAAAAAAACAAAGCTTGTTTTGTCAACATAAGCAATTTTCCCTTCAAGGCCAATTTGAGTAAAGAATCATCCATGCTTACTTAGTAACATCGGGGAGTTCTAGTAAGTGTTGGTTGTAAGAGGACCGTTTTTAAGAATTGTGACCCCTCCATAATTATCTATGAATGTAATGCCCCGAATTTCCTAATAAGGGTTAGGACCTCGATTAGGAGGTTGGGAGGGCCATAATTGATTTATTATGTTATTTAGTGATCATATGCATGTTTATGTGAATTATATTATTATATGATGATAAATGCATGTATATTGGTGTATTTTTAATTATAAGGGCATTTTGGTAATTTGGCCTGTTGAGGGCGTAATTGTGTATTTTCGTGCATGTGGGTGAGCTATGAATGGTACCACATTATATGTGGATTTGTTTGAGCCTTTAGGCATGAGACGATCATGAAATGCAAGTGTTCGGTCTGGTCCTAACGAGATTAAGTTCGGGGCTTGGGGTGAGTCTCGGGGGTGATTTCGATGATTAGAGCATTACCGGGAATTAAAGGGTAATGGAATATGATTTATTGGTGTTTGAGATTATTGAGAATAGCGGGAATTGGAGGGTGTTAATTATGATTAACGAAATAGGTGTGAAAGGACAGTTTTTCCCTTGGTGGCTGTTAAGGTTTTATTTTAGACTTAAGGGCATTTAGGTCTTTTCACCCTTAGAGATTTATATCAGCCATTAAGGTTGTAGAAGTGTAACCAAAACAAAGTCTCTTTTCTCCTTCTCTCCCGATGGTTTTTCTCCTCCATTTCTCTTTGGATTTTCAAGCTTTGTTTGAGGAATCAAGCCAAGGAACCAAGCTGGGATAAGATAGGATTATGCTCCACCATTGAAGAGGGTGTGTTACTGAGATTGAGGTAAGTTTTTAGCCATTAGAACTCTTGGTTTTGCTCTGTTCTCTTAGTTGAGTTCCAGCTGGTTTTTGGGTTGGAAAGTGGGGAATTGATTGGAGTTTTGGCTAGGGTTCTTGGGGTTGTGGTGCCTAGGACATGTGGAGGTGGTATTTGGGTTCATTTGGGACTTAATTTGATGTTTGGAAGCTTTTGGTTTGGGTTAGAAATGGTGGAATCGAAGGAAGAACTTTCTAGGCAGTAGCTGGCTGAAGGTAGCGCTACAGCGCCCGTATAGGGCGCTACAGCGCTACCTGCAGAGGAGGCTAGGGCATTTTGGTTCTATCTTGAGCGCTGGGGAGCTAGGAGGGAAGCGCTGTAGCGCTACCCAGTTTCTTCATAACCCTGTTTTGAGTGTTTTTAAGGGTTTTTGGCTCAGGATTTCAATCCTTAAGGCCTGGGATCGAATCTACTCACCGTGTAGGCATGTTTCGAGGTCCCGAGAATGGGGTTTAGGTCAAGACCCTATCTTTGTTGATTTTCATTAATCGTTGATTTTATTTGGTTATGACTAGGTGACCACTAAAGGGTTAAGGATCGATCATTCTCAAAGGTCGTTCTTGTTCTAATTCTCACTCGAACCGGAGGTAAGAAAACTGCACCCTGTGTATATGTGACATGCATGGTTATTCTTGATGCATGTTGGATGTTTAAATGTAATGCACGAGAAACATGTGATTAGGACATGTTTTGTATACTGAGTACGATATTGTTCAGAGCTTGAGCCTCTGTGTTTATACATGATCCTAATTGTGCTAGTATTAGTTAAGTAAGCATGTTGAATGCCCTGTATTTGGATATTGGATATATGATATATGTTTGGTGGCATTGCTTACTTGTATATGGCACTGACTAGTCAGGGACACTGACCTAGGAGTCAGAAACGGCATAAGCATCCTGAACGCGGGGCCGAATGAAGATTAGATCTAATCGATATCAACATTGAATGACTCATATGGGGTATTAATGCTGGAGCGACCCTAAGGTCGATGAAACTTATAAGCGCTTGACTAGTCTAGGACTAGTTACTCAGAGCCAGGGCCTAAGGCCTAGGTGACTGCTTGTCACATGGCTAGGGAACAGAGTTCCATGGTTATGACTCTATGGTCATGAGGAAGGTTATGTTGGTGACTAGTCATCATGCACCTATCCTATTTAAGATAGTGAAAGGATCACTTATCTACTCGAAAGGGTTATGTTGGTGACTATTTCACCATATACCTATCTTTTTTAAGCTAGTGAAAGGATCCCTTATCTATAAGCTATGGTGACCCTATCGTCACATGGCAATTGGGAATGGAACCCACCCTAGTGACTGTACCACTGCCACTCTTCTATTGGGGCTAAAAGCCCTGAATGACTATTATGGTCATTGGTTGATGTGTTATACTCAACATTACGTGGATTTTTTTGCTTGCTAGAATAGGGCTATATCTGCTAGGCGTGTGCCTTATGATTTGATGACATGTTATTACTGTTCATGAGCATATTAAGCTTTCTTGCTGGGCTTCGGCTCACGGGTGCTATGTGGTGTAGGTAAAGGCAAAAGAAAGTTGGACCATCCTTGAGTTGGAGAGCTTAGGTGACGACGTGTACATATACGGCTGCTCGACCACCACGGCCGAGGGTTGAAAGAGGAACTAGGGTTAAACCCTGTTTTGCCGCTTAGAAAGGTCTGTTGTAAATATTTTCTTGTAGTAGACTCTGAAATTATATTTTTGGGATCCCAATGTATACAGTAAACGTTCTAATGAAACGTTACATCTTAACCAAAATCTTTAATCCCTAAACTGCTAATCACTCTTAGTTACACGATTTTGGCCAAATGACTCGATTAGCGACTTTAGCACTAGTTACAAGGCACACTGTAACGGTCCCTGGAGTTTGGGGCGATACAATGAACATCGAGGAGTTCTAGATAAAGTGTGGGTCTTAAGTGGGACCGTTCTAAAAACCTCAAATCGACCTGGAAACAAGTAAAACAACAAAATAAAAAAAACGAATGAAGAAGAAAAGAAACGTTTCGAGATCTATTTTCCAATGTATTATTCTTCATTCGGAAACAATCGTAATTCTAGTGCTACTGAGGGTACTAGCCATTTTAGGAGTGCATGCAAACTTAGTGTAAGAGAATACCGAGAACTTGAGGTCTTAGAAACTAAGTTTGAAAGAGAAAGTTATGAGATTCCCGAGATTGATTATGATGAACGTTATTGTGACTTTGAAAGAGTTGACCATAGGAATCATAATTCTAGTTGGACCAACCCGGTAGATTTTAGTTGGAAGCCTGAGTACAACTACCATGCAACGCCATACATGAATTTTGAGCAAAATTTTCCTAACTTCCCACATGCACCTCCATATAATGTCTGCACTAATGCAAATTCCTTAGAGGACCCTTTGCACACATTTATAGATGGGAAAAGAGAATTCAATAGACAATTTGTGTAAGATTTTAGGGAAACTAGTACTAAACTTTCAGAATTGACCAACGCTATTATTTCACGTAATTTAAGTCAATTATCGTCCCAACCTAAGGCCATAACACCATCCCCTACTCTCAGTTCTGAACCCGATGAGGATGATGCTATTCCCATTTGGAGTGAAACTCTTTCCCATACCAAAATTCTTCCAACCACTCCAAAGAAAAATGAAAGCTATCATACTGATGTGATAGATTTAATCGTTGAGGAAATCATAAAAATATTTGCATTGAAACAATCACCCAATTTCCTCCACAATTTTGAACCCAAAAATTTTCTTTATCCTGAAAATGTTACTAATGCTTCTATTTTTGAGACGCAGGATAAAAGAAAATTCATTTTTGATAAAGGATAGTATGCAAATATGCAGTTGTTAGACTTACCTGAGAGCGATGCATTTGTCTACCAAAGACTGATTAGGTTTTATCTTTCTTTTTAGTGTGCTTTATTTTAATTTGTGTCTTTATTTTATGTTGCGAACTTTACTTTTTGGGGTTTTGTTGGTTATCATATTTCCTTTTTCTCGCACAATGAGCTTAACGTTAAACATTGAGGACAATGTCTCATTTAAAGTTGGGGGTAGTATGCATATTCATGCGTTAAAATATATTTTGATTACCATTTTGAAATTTTGAGTTAATTTTTTGCAAAATTCATGACAACAAAATCCTTGTGAGATAGTTTTTGCTATTTTTACTATTAGGAAGTAATTTTTTTGAGTAATGACATGCACAACCAAACATTGAAAAAAAAATTCACACATTCAATTGAGAAAAATCCTAAAGTTTAAAGCTTTTAATTTTTGTGAGATGTGAGAATGAGAAAAAAACTTTGAAAACTTCTATTGATCATTTGAGTTGGTAAAATTAATTTTTGGGATTTAAAACATGACATTTACTAGAGGGATAATTTTTGTTTTAAAGAGCCTTTGTTGTATTTTATTGTAATTTTCCTTTTAATTTCTTGTAATTTTTTATTCTAATGTTGTCTCCTGTCAAAAAAAATTATATAAAAAAAAAGAAAAAAAATTATAAAAAGAAAAAGAAGAAATATATAAAAAAAAATTAATGAAAAAAAGAAGAAATAAGCTAGTTGGGGGTTGTGATTAGTGGTGAAAAATGCACATTTGTTGCATTATCAAATTAGTGAAAATAATATTGATAATATTTTTATCATTTTCTCCATCTCATTCATATATATTTACTTTTGCTAAAATATATATAGAATTAGTCATGCTCTTTCTATGTATTTATAAATAGTAAAAGTAATATTTGTGTTAGGTTTTATGTCAAATCTTTGATTGCATTATTGCCAATGGTATAATGTCATTTTTATATTTCTCATAAGATTTATCTCATCTTTCCATGGTAAAGAATAATAATCATTTGAATACATAATACATTTTTGTGAAGCATATTTGTGCTTCAATGTTAAATCTTCCAAATGAATAGTTGGGATGTGAACTACTCATTTGTGTAATTTTTATGAATCAAATATCCAAATAAATAAGTATGCATATGGGTGACTCTTGATCCTTCCTACTTGTTACCTATTGTTACATCACACTTTAATCTATCATTATTTCTAATCTCTAAATCTCAAAAACAACAAAAATATCACTTGTTCTATTTGCTTCATATTATTTATCTCTAAACTTTATTTATTAATTAACTTTATTTCTTTGCCTCTTTGAGGAATCGACCACCCGATCTATACTACAACCACCGCTTAGTCGATGCACGTTTTGGGCGTTAAACAAATTTTTTTCATGAGAGTTTTGAGAGAGAGTCTTGAGAGTTCTTGTGTTTTTTTTCTTCTTCTGAGTTCCAGCAATTTCCTAAACCTCTAAGTGTATACCCATTAGCCAAAAAGACCAAATTACCCATAAGCCTATCCTCAACCCTTTAATGTCATAAGGGCATTTTGGTCATTTGCCAAATCCCGCTAAGTCCTCGAGTATTCCTATAAATCCCTGTTTAATCCCAACATATCTCAATCATTACTAAATTACTATCTGTTACTCAATAATTCCCGAACACATATAATATTCCCAAAATGCCCCTAAACTCCTCCCGAGCCGGGTATTCGACCTCGTTGTGACTTTCTAGCTAAACTGCTCCCTAGGACTGTCTCGGGTCGTGCATCACAAATATATCACCACTCACACGTGGTAAAGATCACAATATTCACAAATATTACATTTATGCCCTCAACAGGCTAAAATTACAAACATGCCCCTAATAACCAAATGGGGCCCACATGCATATTTAATTCACCTAAACATGCATTTCTAATCACATACTCATCAAATTCATATATTTAAATAATAAATCACTTATTGCCCTCCAGGCACGCTAATCAAGGTCGTAAGCCCTATTAGAAAATTTGGGGTGCTACAACGAGTATGGGTTGCTTAATTCGTATAACATGGGCGCGACTAGTTCGTATAACTGTCTTATTGAACTTTTAGTATGTTTAATACAATTTTTTACCACTACAGAAGTTAATGAGGTACCTTGTCATGAAAAGAACTTCGGCATACCTTATTTTGTCTGGCTTGAAAAGAAAAGATTGTTTCAGTCCATCCGGGACCATTTATGGAATAAACTCTTTAGTTGGAAGTCTAAATTGTTCTCTGTGAGAGGCAAAGAAGTTCTTTTGAAAGTAGTTATTCAGTCATTTTAAACTTATTCCATAAATTTGTTATGCCTCCCTACTGTTCTTATTAATGATATTCAACAACTTTGTGCTTGCTTTTGGTGGGGGGTTCATTGGTGCACCTGGGAAAAATTATGTTGGCACAATCATGATGGGGATCTTGGTTTTTGAAATCTCTTTCTTTTCAACCAATCTCTCTTGGCTTAACAAGCATGGTGGTTTTAGGATAGTCAAAATTCTCTTCCAGCTCGAGTAGTGAAAGGTCTTTATCATCCATCTTGCTCCTTTTTACAAGCAAAATTATCCTCAAAAGCTTCTAATTTTTGGTAAAGTATTTTGTGGGGAAATGAAGTTTTATTAAGTGAATCATGTTGGTAAGTAGGGACCGGATCAACAATTTCAATTTGCTCTGATAGGTGGATTCTAAGAGGCCATGCTATGTGCTATTTGTCCCCTCATTCTCTTGGGGAGACAACATTGGTAGATACTCTTCGTCTCTCTGATGGCAATTGGAATATCCAACTAGTGAGACAAGCCTTCAGCCGGGAAGAAGTTGATGGCATACTCTTCATTCCTCTACATCTTCATGATGTCGTTGATCAGCTTGTTTGGCACTTTCATAGTTTGGGTCTCTACACAATTAGAAGTGGGTATGGGCATGTTCTTTGTGAGAAAGGGTTGGGTCAGGTTATGCCTTCGATACGACCTTCCAAATGGTGGAAGCTATTTTCGGGCTTTGAAGCTACCTCAAAAAATTAAATGTTCATTTGGAGGGCATCAAATGAATGGATTCTAGCTATGTTGAACATGAATATTCGTGGCATACCTTCTTCACTTTCTTGTCATGTTTGTACTAATGCACCAGAGTCAACTTATCATGCTTTATAGGGTTGTGAGTCTCTGAAGCATGTCTGCGACTTGTTTTAGCAGGTGGTTCATTTTCCCCACCTACAAAATGCTCAATTTTATGAACTCTTGTTGCAATTGTCGGATGGTTTATCAAAGTTGGAATTGGAAAAGCTCTTGGTAGTTTTTTGTAAATTTGGCACCGCAGTAATAAAAAACTCCATGAAAATGTCCTCATTTCTCACAATATGACTCTCAATTGGGCCTTGGACTATCTAGTAAAGTTTCAAGAGGCTAATTATAAGGATGTTGGGACATCTTTTGTTTTGGTTCAGAAACCGGCACTTTATTCCTGCCAGCCTCAATAATAGCTCCCTCGCAAGGCATGTTGAAACTCAACACGGACGCACTTTGAACGTTTGTGAGTAGAAAGTTGGATATGGGGCGATTCTCAAGGACCATAACAACATTTCAATCACTTCTATGATTTGACCTTTTACTTATACTTACAAACAAGAGGTAGTCGAAGCTCTTGCTATTCTCAATGGTCTCCGTTTATGTCGTGATATAGGTTATACCCATTTTATAGTGGAGTCATATTGCCTTGTCTTGGTTGATGTTATCATCAAAAGTGCGTGCACCCTTATTATATAGGATCTATTGTTAAAGAATTCATTCTTGCTTGTAATGATTTTCTTAATATATTCTTTCAATATTATAACGTCGCAAATTCCCTAATATGGCTTAGTGCCTTGATTAGGGGGTCGGGAGGGCAATAACTGAGTTAACGCATTATTATGTGATTTTGATGCATGAATAAAAGAATTATGTGAGTTATATTATAATATGACTGTATTTGCATGTATATGGGCTCGTTTCTTATTAGAAGGGGATTGTAGTAATTTTGGCTCGTTGGGGGCATATTTGTATATTTGTGTGTGTATCGATTGCGACCACATTATTATGTAGATATATTGGAGTTATTCGACACGAAGGGATCCTAGGGAGCAAGTTAGTGATTTAGTCATAACGGGGCCAAATATCGGGCTCAGGGTGAACCTGGGAATAATTTGGTAACTTAGTACATTACTGGGATTTATCAGGTAATGGGAATTATTTGGTAATTATTTGAGGATATTGGAAGTAATGGGAATTATGAGGCATTAATTATGATTAACAGGATATGTGGCAAAAGACTAAGTTGCCCTTGGGGCATGTGTTGATTTACCCAGAGTGTGCTCAGTGCAAGAGGTGGCATTTGGGAGCATGTCAAGCGAGGGCGTACTTCTTATGTGGAGTGGTTGGGAACCTCGGGAAGGATTGCCCAAGACTAAGGAAGAAAGAACCAAAGAAGGCGGACAGCCTGACTCCAGCTCGAGTGTTCGCTTTGACGCAGTCAGAGGCTGCGGCTAGTTCCTCGGCCATGACAGGCCAGCTTTCTAATGTTTGTCCTTCTTGTACTGTACTGTGTTGATTGATTGTGGTTCTATGTACTACTGTGTATCTAGTAGAGGTACAGATTGATTGTGCAAAACATGTGATTATTATGCCATGGGGTTTGGGGACCTTATTGTCTACTGGGGAATCGTTATTCTCCAGGAGATGGGTCAGATCATTACTAGTAAAGAGTTATCAAAGGATATGATTGAGTTGGTCATGGAAGACTTCGATATGATTCTGGGTATGGACCGATTAGCCATGTATGGGGCAACCATAGGCTGTAAAAGGAGGATGTGTGCTGAATACAATGAGTTGAACAAGTTGGTCGTCAAGAATAAGTATTTCCTGCCAAGGACTGGTGACTTATTTGACCAGTTGCAAGGCAAGACAGTATTCTCAAAGATTGATCTTCGACTCTGTCATCACCAGCTGAGGATCAAAGAGGAAGACATACCAAAGACAGCTTTTCGTACACGCTTTCATAGATTTGATGAACAAAATGTTTAAGGATTATCCAGATAGATTTGTGATGATCCCCATTGACGATATCCTGATTTGCTCTCAGTTAGAGATAGAGCATGTGCAACATCTCCGGCTAGAATTATAGAGATCAAGGGAGCACAAATTGTATGCTAAGTTTAAGAAGTGCGAGTTCTGGTTACCTGAGATGACATTTCTCAGTCACATTGTTAGCAATGATAGGATTAAGGTGGATCCATCCAAGGTTGAGGCAGTTAGAGATTCGCCAAGGCCAAGGAATGCTTCTGAGGTTAAAAGTTTCCTTGGAGTGGCAAGGTATTACCGGCGTTTTGTAGAAGGGTTGTTAAGAATTGCTACACCACTGATAGAGTTGACATGCAAGAATCTGAAGTTTGTATGGTCATACAAACATGAGAATATATTCCAAGAGTTGAAGCGACAATTGATTATTGCTCTAGTGTTGAGTCTTCCATCAGATCAAGTGAAGTTTGCAGTTTATTGTGATGCATCGAGGCAGGGTTTAGGCTATGTTCTTATGCAGATTGGGAAGGTGATTGCCTATGCATCATGACAGTTAAAGGAATATGAACAATGATACCCTACTCATAACTTGGGGTTAGCAGCAGTGGTATTTGCATTGAAGATGTGGTGACACTACTTGTATGGAGAGAAGTGTTAGATGTACCTTGATCACAAGAGTCTGAAGTACTTCTCTACTCAGAAGGTTCTGCGTCTGAAACAGAAACGTTGGTTAGAGTTGGTAAAGGATTATAACTGTGAAAGTTTCCATCATCTAGGGAAAGCCAATGTGGTGGTAGATGCTTTGAGTCAGAAATATCCTAGACCGTTATTTAGTTAAAGGCAGATACCCAGAGAATTAGCGTAGGATATGATTTTAGTGGGAATTGATTTGGTGGTGCCCCTGTTAGTCAACATCATCTTGCAGTGTACTCTTCTAGAGATAGAGTTAAGGAAGGACATATGAGTGATCCTTAGTTGATGAGGTATAAAGAGGACGTCCTAGCTGGAGGTGCTAAGGACTATACTGTTTCAGAGATGGGTTTATTAAGGTACAAAGATTGGATCTATGTTTCGATGGATGTTGTTATCAGATGGGAAATTCTGGGTGAATCCCATACTACACCATATTCACTGCATCCAGGCACCACGAGGATATATCATGATTTAAAGACTTTGTATTAGTGGGATGGGATGAAGAAATATGTGATTGAGTGTGTGGCTAAGTACCTAACGTGCCAACAGGTGAAAGTTGAGCACCAGAGACCAATGGGGCTATTACGACCTTTTGGTATTCCTGGGTGGAAATGGGAGAATATTATTATCGACCTCATAGTTAGATTGCCCAGGACATGGTGTCAACATGATTCAGTTTGGGTGATTGTGGATTGGTATACCAAGTCAACTCACCTGTTTGCCTATGAGGACAACTTTTACAGTGGGTCAGTATGCTGAGCTATATGTAAAAGAGAATGTACCTCTCCATGGGAGCTCCGCAGTCTACTGTGTCAGATCGGAATCCCACCTTTACTTCCAAGTTTTGGGGAAGTTTACAGAATGCTATGGATACACAATTTAAGTTTAGTACCAGCTATCATACTCAGACAAGTAGACAATTTGAGTGGAAGATTCAAATACTAGAAGGCATGCTTTGGGCATGTGTATTGAACTTTGAAGGGTTTTGGAGTAAGTATCTATCTTTGATTGAGTTTTTCCTACAACAACAGTTATCAGTTGACGATTGGAGTGACTCCATATGAGATGTTGTATGGTAAGAAGTATAGATCACCCATCTATTGGGATAAAATGGGTGAGAGAAAATATCTGGATGCTGAAATGGTTCAAAGGACCAATGGGGTTATTGAGGAGATTAGAGCTCGGACGCTTGCTTCCTAGAGTAGATAGAAGAGTTGCGCTAGTCTTGAGCGCATGGATATAAAGTTCCAAGTTGGGAACTATGTCTTCCTTCAAGTTTCACCTTTGAGAGAAGTGAAGTGGTTTGGGAAGAAGGGCAAGTTGAGCCCTAGGTTTGTGAGACTTTTTGAGATCCTAGAGAGGATCTGGAACTACAGGAAAATTTATCTTATGAGGAATGGCCGATTTAAATCCTGGATAGAAAAGATAAAGTCTTGAAGAACAAGACTACTCCTCTCAGTGGGAGACATTGAAAGGTGTCCAAAAATGTGGACTTTCAATGTCTCCCACTGGGAGACGTGTGATGTCTAACCTCTCCCAATGAGAGAGGTTGAATTTTTTTTCAAAATTATTATTTTAATAATATTTATTTTTAATATATTAATTATATTGAATTAAATATTAAAATTAAAATTATAACAGGAAAACGGAATAAATAATAACCATTTTTTAATTTAAAATTAGTAGTAGATTTTTCTTTTTTTTCTTTTAAAAAAAAATGGATTGTTAATTAAACAACAATCCATATGGCTGGAATGAATCAAAATCCCAACAAAAAAAATCATCAATACATCATCAACATTGATAAAATCCTTCATGTCTATACAAAAATTTCATTTTATTTCTCCTTGTCGATTCTTCATGTCTAATTACCCAAAAAATTCAGAAATTAATTAGGAGATATTCACAAGAGTGAGAAACATCAGAGGCTTTATTCTTCTTGGACTCTCCACCTTCTCTATTTTCGGTTTCTCCATTTTTGGTTCCTTCTTGATGGCCTACTTCCAGATCCCTTTTGGAAACACTGAAAAATACCATCAAGCACAAGAAAAAAAAACCATAAGACCAATCAATATGAGTTTAATTTATCAAACCCAAACACCAAAAAAAAAAAAAAAAACTGAGTGAGAAACTCCTTACCATTTGATCTCACCCATTGCCTAAGTCTGTCCTGCCTTCATGCTTCACCGGCGGCCACGGCCTACACCAGCGCCCCCACTACGACAACCCTCGTTTGCGCACCTCCACTGCCGCAAGCATCATCACCTACACCGTTGTTGACCTACACCAGCGAGAGACAAAGAAAGAGAGTGAGAGAGGGAGAAGCATTCGTGAGAAAGAGAGAGTGAGAGATGGGAATCAAAATGGGTGCGGGTAGGGTACTACCGAGAGAGAGAGAGAGAGAGAATGAAAGAGATAAAGGGACATTAAAGGGTATTTAATGCATTTTCAAATAAAAAAATATATTGAAAGGATATTGATAACGTGGGAGAGAGAGATGGTTACCAATTTGTTTTTTTTAATAAAAATAAAATTTATAATTAATAATAATAAATGCATATGTATTATACCACTTGTAAGGTCTCCAAGTGAGAGACGTGCTAGCTGTGTGTAGGGACTTCCAACGTCTCCCACTGGGAGACGTGGGACATGTGGCACGTCTCCCAGTGGGAGACGTTGGATGTACACCATGGACACGTGTTAGGCCTTAGTTTTTCAACGTCTTTCCACTCTTTTAATGTCTTACAATTTTAGTGATTAATAAAAAAAATCAATGTCTCCCAGCATAAGACATTAAAAATCTCTCCTAATTTTTAATGTCTTACACCAATGGTGTAAGACATTGTAAGGGGTCATTGAAAGTAGAATTTGTTGTAGTGTTGCGTGGTTTACTGAATATTTATGTGATTATGTGAATTACATGAGTTATATTATAATATTACTGATTATGCACGTTTAAGTGTATTGAATGTGCTTATAGGCCCGTTTCTGCTAAAAATGGAATTTTCATAATTTTAACTCGAAGTGGGTATATCCATAATTATATGTGTTATGTTTAAGCTCACATTGTTATGTGGTTATATTTGAGATATTTGACAGGAGTCGATCTTTTTGAAGAAAGTATCAATAAAGTCACAACGGGGATAAATACCCAAACTCGGGGTGAGCCTAGGGGTATTTTGGTAATTCGGTGAGTTATCGGGACTCATTGGAGTATGAATTGTATTTGGGTAAAATAGTGGTATTTCAGGATTGATGGAACTAATTGGGTTAGTAGGCTTTGGGAGAGGCTTCTATGGGCGGGGCATTTTGGTATTTTTAAGAGCATTATGTATTTAAGCTAAGGGGTAAGTGATAAGCTCATAAAACACTTTCTCTCTCTCTCTCTCTCTCTCCCTTAGAGTTATTTTTGTTTTGAAAGGAAACTCTTGAATTTTAAGCTTGGAAGTAAGTTTGTGGGGTTTGGAGCTTGCTTTAAGGGCCTAGAAGTTGTTAAGCTAGGAGAACCAGTTGGGAATTCGAATCTGCAGGAGGTAACTCTAGTTCTTGAGCTCTCTTTGATTGTCTTTCAGGTGTTCTTAGGAAATCATTGAATTTTTGTGTTTGAGAATGTTTTGGGAGCTTTGAGATGTTGTTTATTGTCTTTCTGTATTGATGGGACCATTTATGTGGTCAATTATGGTTGAAACATAGCTTTGGGGCTGTTTTGGAAGACTTGCAATTTCTAAAAATTGCTGGTTTTATGGGTTTGCAGGGTAGTGCTACATCGCTTAATTGGAGTGTTGCGGCCGATTGAATGTCTTCGAGGCTAGGGTTTTCCTTGGACCGGCCTGGTGCCACGACCCTTAATGGGTTGTGCTGCGGCACAAATTCAGGGGAGGAAATTAGTGGGCTTTCTGCCTAGTCGAGCACCTAATTGGGGAAAATTCAGAAATTAAGTTTTGGGTTACGGGAACCCAAATCTAAGGGCTCAGAAATTATTCTACTACCTGGTTTAGTGGAATTTAAAGTCCCAAGGGCTAGGTCTTGGTCTTGAAGCCCTTTATTGGTTCAATTCTTGATAAGTTTTCCTTAATATGTTGTGACTAGGGAGTACGACTAGGCTCGGGAGAAAAGGATCATGCTCGGGGTCACCTCACTTCATTGCTAAGGACTCGAGGTAAGAAAACTGGTGTTTGCACATAGAGCTAACAGGTTGGTATGCTCATTAGCAATGAATTATCTGCGAATATGTGGTATAATAGATATTCGGCCATCCTGTTGAACATGGGGCCAGACAGCCATTGCATTAAGCGTGGGGCTGGTCAGCAAAGCGTGTGGAACGCAGGTCGTGAAGGCAAGTCCAACATGAGGGTGCAGTCCCCACTCGCCCGGCATGAACTGTGAGCTGAGTGCCTGAGTACGCATCTAGCTTGGTTGGGCCACTCGACATGACTTTTTTCATGGGTCGTGTAATTGAGGACAATTTAAGTTTGAGGATGCGGTCCCCACTTGCCCAGCACGAACCATGAGCTAAATGCTTGTGTACGCATCTCGCTTGGTTGGGCCGATCGGCAAGGCTATTTTTCTGGGCCGTGAAATTGATTATATGATAGAAATGAATATCTTTATAAACTATGGAACTTGTTTACCATTTATATGATTGGAATAAATGTATCTGATATATGTGAAGCATGTGTTTAATGCTTTTGAATATTTGGGACTACTGTTATGCCCTAGGAGGTTTTCTTGCTGGGCCTTGGCTCATGGGTGCTCTACAGTGCAGGTAAGAGTAAAGAGAGACAGCACCAGCCACGAGTTGGAGAGCTTTAAGGGTGTTGTGTACATATGCGGCATGCCCAATCACCACGATTGAGGTTTCTTTTGAGGATCTAAAATTACAGATCTTTTTTCCGCTTAGGACGACTAATTTGTATATTGTTTATCCTGTATCAGTTTATAAACTCTTTTCTGGGATCTCATGTATATATTAAGCTCTTTTAATGAAAAGTATTGCTCCTATGGCCAAAAATTTTAACACCAACCCTTTATTTAGTTTAATTACACGTTTCTACTCACAAAGGACAATCTTAAGGCATGTTTCTACTCATATGAGGTGCATGCTAATTTAAAATACTGTGTGGGTAATATGTATGGCATGTCAAAAAATGCATGATAAAGTATTGATAAGTCTTGAATAAAGAGTTATTTCATGGATTTTGTACTTATAATTGTGAAAAAAATCATGGGCGATGTTAGTATATTTTTAGCTTTTGTAGCTAACTTTTTTGTTTTTATGTTCTTAGTTAAGTTTAGTTGTTTTTGTAGTATTTAATAGCTAATGGGTTGAAGATAGTAGTTTCATAGATAGATATTTGTACAAAGAATGAACTAACATGTGAAATTATCTAAGTTGAATTTCTGATGGCTGAATTAGCAGGTTTGCAGCAGCAAAGCAGATTTTGCTAAAGCATTTTGATCAGGTAGCTTTTGGACACCTAGGAACACTTAGAAAGTCAATAGGTGAGCTGGAATAGTGGCTGAGGTGGCAAGTACAGAAAGCATGAGTAAAAAATTGGGAGTAAATGTCAAAAGAAAAGAGGAGACCCACGTTTTATACAAAAAGGAGGGTAATATTGTACTTACATGGCCAAATTGGGAAACCTAGATTATACTTAGAGAAGGCCAGCCACATTTGGAGGAATAACAACCATTTTTGGAAAAGAAAACAGCAAGAAAGAATGAAGAAAAACCAAAAATCAGGCAAGAAAGAAAGAGGACGAAAAAGAGAAGCTCAAGCATCATTTGGATTTGTTCTTTCTTCTATTTCTAAACTTCATTTTTATATTTTCTATGTTGATTTCTGATATGAATATTTATGGGTTGTATTAAATGTGGATTAATGCTTATTAACTCAGCCATGAACTAATTTTTTATGTGGCTTGAATTGTTGATGAACCCTATGTTATAGTGTAGTAATTTCTTGCAATTTCTTTTAATAAAATCTCTCTTGCTCATTCAAGTGTGCTTATTATTAATTTCTGGTTGTTGTTTGGCCAGCAATGGCAAGATATTCAACTATGTTTAACACTGGAAAGATTAAATGTAATGGGAAGAACTTGGATGACACAAGTCACAATCTAGGATAGATTATGTTAGTAAATAACATAGGGATGTGTTATTTGCCTTGTGTAACTTTTGAGAATTGAACCTTGAATTGCATTCTTAAATCTGATTTGGCATAGGAATATGTTTAATTAGGTAAAAGAGTTAATATCATGAAATTTGGGAAAGTTTTATGAATGTTTAATGAATTCTTGTTAACCTGGGAGTTTTGCTAAAATATTGCTACCGCGATCTGTTCATGATAATTAACATAGGGGGAATCAATTATTCAAGTCAATTTTACAATCCATATATTTCTTCCAATTTTCTTGTTTGGCTCAGTTATAATTTCAGTATTTCCATCTCTTTAATATTTTGTTTAGCCTGTAAACAACCTATTTGATTTTTAATACCTTTAAGTTTTTTAGTAATTTTTTTGCTTATTTTTCTATTTTGCAATCCATGTGGAGACGATCTACTTATCATTGTATTACTTGTGTGACTACGTGCACTTGCGTATTTAAATCAAACATTAATTTTCACAACAAGTTTTTGGCGTCGTTGCTGGGGATTGGAATTAGCAATTTGTGTAATATCAATTACTTGCAATTTATTTTTCTTTGTTGAGCTGACCTTGTTTGCTTGCTCTTGTGTTTTCTCAGGTGACCTACTGTATGAATGAGCAAGAACACGTTGAACTAGCTCCTATTGACCCTGAGATTGAATGAACAGTTAGAAGAAGACTAAGGGAACAACAGGCTCAGAATCTCTTTAATATGGCTGAAGAGGTTGAAAGAGTTGAGGGTGCAAATAAAGTTGCTAACGCGATTGTTATGGCTGAGGATAGAGAGAGGCCATAAGGGAGTCTGCCGCCCCCATGTTCAATGAGCTCAATCCGGGCATTGTTAGGCCTAAAATTCAAGAACCTCAATTCGAGTTAAAGCTCGTGATGTTCCAAATGTTGCAAATAGTGGGTCAATTTAGTGGGCTGCCTACTGAGGATCCTCATCTTTATCTTCGTTCATTTTTGGAGTTGAGCGATTCTATAAAGCTACAAAGAGTGAGTGACAAGGCCCTAAGGTTGAAATTGTTCCCTTTCTCTTTGAGGGATCGAGCTAGAGCTTGGCTAAACACCCTTCCTCCTGACTTGGTGACAACTTGGAATGAGTTGGCTGAAATTTTTTTGATGAAGCACTTATTACCCACCAAAAATGCCAAGTTTGCAATGAAATCATGTCTTTTCAGAAGCTGAAAGACGAATCCTTTTGTGAAGCGTGGGAGAGATTCAAGCAGTTATTGAGAAAGTGCCCACACATGGGATTCCGCATTGTATACAAATGGAAAGTTTCTATAATGGGCTCAATTCTTCCACTCGCATGGTGTTGGATGCTTCAGCTAATGGGGCTATTCTCTCTAAGTCCTACAATGAAGCCTAGGAGATTTTGGAGAGGATAGCTAGCAACAATTATAAATGGTCCAATGCTAGAGCCTCAACAAGTCGAAAAGTGACTGGTGTACTTGAAGTGGATGCATTGACAACTTTTGACTGCTCAAGTTTCTTCAATGGCTAACCTTCTCAAGAACATGAGTTTGGGGGGAATGGTACTACTAGCTGCTATGGGACAAGTTACTGATGTGTCTTGTGTTTATTGTGGAGATGGGCACACATTTGAGAGTTGTCCTTCGAATCCCACTTCGGTTTGTAATGTGGGGAATCAAAATGCCAACCGTAATAACCCATACTCGAACTCTTATAATCTGGGGTGGAGGTAGAATCCAAACTTCTCATGGGGGGTCAAGGAACTAGTTCAAGCAGAGCACCAATGCAAAACAAGCCTACATATCCACTGGGGTTTTCTCAACAATAACCAAGAGCTCAACCACCTCCTCCTCAAGTGTCTCAATCAAGCTCTTTGGAAAGTTTAATGAAAGAATATATGGCCAAGAATGATGTTGTGATTCAGAGCCAAGCAGCATCCTTAAGGACCCTAGAGATTCAAGTGGGGCAGCTAGCTAATGAGCTGAAGAATTGACCACAACGCACCTTGCCTAGTGACACCAAAAATCCAAGGAGAGATGGTAAGGAGCATTGCAAGGCGGTTACCTTGAGGAGTGGTAAGAATCTGGAGTTGACTGAGGATAATTCTAAGAGCAACAGCGAGCCCACTTCAATCCAAAGTAGTGTGGAAAAGGAAGACAGAGTTGTGAGTTCAAAAATGTCAAATACTGATCCTGAAGCAATAGCTGCAGCAATTCCTCATCAAAATGCGACAGAGAAGTCTATGAGCAAGCCACCTCCACCATTTCCTCAGCGCTTTCAAAAGCAGCAACAAGATGGTCAATTCCGAAGATTTTTAGATGTTTGGAAATAGTTTCACATCAATATACTGCAGGTGGAAGATTTGGAGCAAATGCCAAAATATGTGAAATTTTTTAAGGACATTTTAACTACGAAAATGAGGCTTGGAGAATTTGAAACGGTAGCTTTGACTGAAGGTTGTAGTGCGATATTGAAGAATAAAATTCCTCCTAAATTAAAACATTCGGGCAGCTTCATAATTCCTTGTTCTATTGGTGGTAGAGATATTGGTAGAGCACTTTGTGACTTGGGGGCTAGTATCAATTTGATGCCCATGTCGATTTTCAAGAAGTTGGGGATTGGAGAAGCAAGACCAACCACAGTCACTTTGCAATTAGCGAATCGATCTATGGCACATTTGGAAGGCAAGATTGAGGATGTACTTGTGCAAGTTGAAAATTCATTTTTCCAGCTGATTTCATCATTCTTGATTAGGAAGTGGATAGAGATGTTCCTATTATCTTGGGTAGGCCATTTCTAGCTATCGAGAGGACTTTGATTGACATACAAAAATGGGAGCTTACTATGAGGGCGAATGACCAACAAGTGACTTTTAGTGTGTTCAACGCTGTGAAGTTTTCAGATGAGATTGAGGAATGCTCTCGGCTGAGTGTAATTGATTCAATTGTCGCTGAAAAATTCCACAAGGAAGCTTTTAAAGATGGAATGGGGGTAAGGTCACTTGAAGAGCTTGAAGACTTAAGTGAAGAGGAAGAAAGCCAAGTTACATGGGTGGAGTCAAAGCAGCCCTTTACTAAATTTAGGAGGCCTTTTGAGTCATTGGACTTTTTGGAAGGGAATTTTAAGCCTCCTAAGCCCTCTATTCAAGAGCCACCAAAGTTAGAGTTGAAGCCTTTGCCTAATCACTTGAAGTATGCCTATTTGAGAGATAACGAGACTTTGCCTGTGATTATTTCAGCCATGTTAGGAGCTGAAAAAGAGAATTTGTTGCTAGGTGTTTTGAAGAGATATACAATAGCCATTGGTTGGACCATGGCAGATATCAAGGGTATAAGTCCCTCATTTTGTATGCATAAAATTCTGTTGGAAGATTGCTGTAATAATTATGTTGAGCAGCAGCGAAGGCTTAATCCTGTCATGAAGGAAGTGGTTAGAAAAGAGATAATTAAATGGCTTGATTATGGAATTGTTTACCCAATTTCAGATAGTTCTTGGGCCTGCCCGATTCAGTGTGTTCCTAAGAAAGGTGGTGTCACGGTGGTGGCTAATGAAAATAATGAGTTGATTCCCACAAGAACAGTGATAGGGTGGCGTGTTTGTATGGACTACCGAAAGCTGAATAAGGCTACTCGGAAAGACCATTTCTCGCTGCCTTTCATTGATTAAATGCTTGATCGGTTGGCAGGAAATGAGTTTTATTGTTTCCTTGACGGGTATTTAGGCTATTATCAGATTTCCATTATGCCTGAAGACCAAGAGAAGGCTACCTTCACTTGTCCTTATGGAAACTTTTCCTTTAGAAGGATGTCGTTTGGGTTGTGCAATTCTCCTGCCACTTTCCAATGTTGTATGATGGCGATTTTTTCAGATATAGTGGAAAAGTCTCTTGAAGTTTTCATGGATGATTTTTCAGTATTTGGTGAATCCTTTGAAACTTGTTTGGCTAACTTGGAACAAGTCTTGGCTAGATGTGAAGAAATGAACTTGGTACTCAATTGGGAAAAATGTTATTTCATGGAACAAGAAGGCATTGTTTTAGGCCGTAGAATTTCTAATAAGGGCATAGAAGTTGATAGAGCAAAGCTTGAATTCATTGAAAAATTACAACCACCTACTATATTCAAGGGGATTATAAGTTTTTAGGGCACGCGGGCTTCTATAGGAGGTTTATAAAAGTTTTTTCAAAGATCTCCAAGCCCCTTTGTTTTTTACTTGAGAAAAATCGAGCATTTGAGTTCACCAAGAAGTGTCAAGAAGCATTTGTGACTTTGAAGAAAGCTCTTATCACCGCACCCATCATTGAAGCCCTGAACTAGTCTCTTCCATTTGAATTGATGTGCGATGCTAGTGACTTTGTTGTGGGTGTCGTACTTGGGCAGTGAAAAGAGAAGGTCTTTCATTACATTTATTATGCAAGCAAGAAATTAGTCGATGCTCAATTGAACTATACCACCACCGAGAAAGAACTTTTGGCGGTGGTGTTTGCTTTTGACAAGTTTAGAGCTTATCTTGTGGGGACTAAAGTGGTGGTTTAAACTGATCATTCAGGGATCAAGTATCAAATAGCCAAGAAGGATGCTAAGCCAAGACTTATTCGATGGATCCATATTCAACTTCTTAGTGGCCCAATATGCCTTATGCTCCAACTCAATGGGCAAATGGAAAGCTTTCCCAAAAACCTAACAATACAGTAACATACCCAAAGGGGTTTTGAATGTCGTTCTATAGGCCCAAAGAGCATCATCCAATCACTGAGACCAATCCTTTCTAATAGGATTCACCAATTTCTCTAGGATTCCCTTAATCTAAGGGTTGTAGGTTGTATCAATCTTGTGTTTCACACTATATTTGGCCAACAAAGCTACCAAAATCTTGTTCATAAAATGGGTTCCTTCATCACTTATAAGCGCCCTTGGAGTGCCAAAGCGGGTAAAAACATGCTTATGTAAGAACTTCATGACCACCTTGGAATCATTAGTAGGACTTGCCACTGCTTCAACCCACTTAGAGACATAGTCAACCGCCACCAAGATATACAAATTTCCAAATAACGGAGGAAATGGTCCCATTACGTCGATTCCTTCTTGGCTATTAGATACTTTATCGCTGAATGATCAGTGTAAACCACCACTTTTGTCCCCACAAGATAAGCTCTAAACTTGTCAAAAACAACACCACCACCAAAAATTCTTTCTCGGTGGTGGTATAGTTCAATTGAGCATCGGCTAATGTCTTGCTTGCATAATAAATGGAATGAAAAACCTTCTCTTTTCACTGCCCAAGTACGGTACCCACAGCAAAGTCACTAGCATTGCACATCAATTCAAAAGGAAGGGACCAATCCGGAGCTACAATGATGGGTGCGGTGATAAGAGCTTTCTTCAAAATCACAAATGCTTCTTTACACTCCTTGGTGAACTCAAATGCTCGATTTTGCTCAAGTAAAGAACAAAGGGGCTTGGAGATCTTTGAAAAATCTTTTATAAACCTCCTATAGATGCCCGCGTGCCCCAAAAACTTCTAATCCCCTTGACAGTAGTAGGTGGTGGTAATTTTTCAATGACTTCAAGCTTTGCTCTTTCCACTTCTATGCCCTAATTAAAAATTCTATGGCCTAAAACAATGCCTTCTTGTACCATGAAATGACATTTTTCCCAATTGAGTATTGTACGCCCTAAATATCCACGAGTTATTAGCTAGCTGGAAAAGGGCATAATTTAGTCTGCCACGTTTAAATCATCCACCCGGAGCTGCTATTACAAGTCTCCACCTCCCTAGCCCGAGTTGATCAGAGAGTTAGCAGTCTACTCGATGGTAGAAGATCAACAGTATGGACATCACGAGCTGGCGCTACATCAAGCTCGAGGTATGGCATAGATTTGACACTCGAATCCTTGTAAAGGCTACCACGCAATGTAAATGTGCGCATATCAGACATCACGTGTCTTTTCCATTCCTGAATTCTCGGACACGCAATATAAACGTGCGTGTTCAGGCTTCCCACGACTGATTTGGGCCATGCGGCCCATTATCCCCCTTACCTATTGATTAGACAACACCTCATTGTTAGGTTTTAGGAATTAATCATCAGTGTCACAGAAGTGACATGACGGGTAAGAAGGTCACGAGATGACCCCCTTTACCAACGCCCAGGTATCCTCTCCCTATAAATACCAAGACCCTGGGCGTTGCAAGGGGTTGGTGTTTTTGTGGTAAAGAAACACTCTGTAAGGAATACTCAAGAGATATCAATAATATTGACTGGTGGACTAGAGGGATTGTAACCTTCGAACCACCTAAAAAGGAAAGGAGTGATAACCTTCCCTCGATACTAATTTCGCCAGTTTAGAGTCACAACATTTTCATAGTACGGTTCACGATTTAGCACTAATCCATCTCGTTTATTCGTATAACTACCTGTTGGCAAAGAACCGCGTCAACAGTTTGGTGCTTTCATTGAGAGGATTTAGATTGGTGCTAGTGCAGAAAACCTGACCATGGTGGTTACCCGTTCGAGGCATGGTAATGAAGCGGATCAACATGATGGGCAGGAGGCCCACCATGCCGCCATATCCGATGAGTGAAACCCCGAGGTCCAGCAGCGACCAGGAAAGCAGCCAATGGGCCAGGGCAACACCGGAAGTTCGGCACCCCAGCCGCCAAATCCAAATCCGGATTTCTACACAGTGATAGAGATAGAGAACGCACAGTTGAGGAGCCATCTATCCAAAGTAAACAAGCAAATCGAAGAGGTCTTGGCCCGGCTACCCCTTCTTACAATCGACGCTAACGTCGAAAAGAGGCATAGTGGGACTCATAAGTCCCGCTGGGATAACCGGTCCAGGCCCAGCCGGTCAGTCAGAACCTCAACTCCGAGTTCTACCCCCACGTCACACCACCACCAGGAAACTGTGTTTGAGGAGTTTCCTAGGGCCAATCAGCAATTCAGCCGATCGGTCCGAACCTCAACGCCTAGCTCGATTCCACCATCGAACGCACCCAGAAGGGCCTGAGGTAGCTCACGGAGGAGATCCGAGGAGGGCTCACGGAGTCAGCCTGCTCCGGCCAACCGTTCTGCACCTCGGTCAAACCGTCGAGCGCAGGACGCAGAGAATGGTAGAATGGAGCGATCGCGACCTAGCTTGATCGGCCCGGACGGGACTAGGATCGCGTCACCAGTTAGGCATCCCCCGTCGCCAATAAGATACCCATCTCCTCCCCGTCCAGTACGGAACATTCCGGCTCATGGGAGCAGCAGGAGAAATCCTCCTTCAGCAGGTCCTTCCCGTCGCAACCGAGAGCACGGGGAAGCCCGGATCCTCACCATCAGCAACGGGCACCGAGTTTTTCAAACAGGAGTTACTGGACCGGGTGTCACCGAAGTGGCATGTCCGGTGAGGACCTGCGCAATTGCTTGAGTTCGGCTCAAAGCCCCCAGGCCACCCCGAGGGCCGACCTTCGAGATCGCCTCAACTCACAAAGAGGAGATCCGGCTAGAAATGGTAGCCATGCTCACCAAGGGGATGGTCTGTCGGAAGTACGTGATAGTGGGAATGCCCCACCTAACCAAGCTTGAGGTTGGAGGGATAGTAACCCACCTAACGCTTATAATGGAACTGGAGCTGTTGAACAGTCCCAGAACAACCAAGGAAGTAAGGACCAAACCCTATAGCGTTTAGCTCAGATGGAGGAGCTGATGAAGAAGCTCTTATCGAAAAAGGAAAAAGATGAGTACGACTCAGGGGACGAACTCGAGCTCTTCGCCCCCAGCATAGCGGCCACAGCGTACCCACCTAGTTTCCATATGCCCTACTTGTCAAAGCTCGACGGGGACGGAGACTCGTTGGATCATTTAGGTATGTTCAACACCCTAATGATGGCCCACAACATCGACCCTGAACTAAGGTGTTTGATATTTCCTTCCACCTTGACTAGGCCAGCAAGGCAATGGTTCAAGCAGAATAAAAACAGTCCATCAGCTCGTGGAAGACCTTCTCTGCTGACTTCAAGAGGGCGTTCTGAGCTTCTCAAGCTGCCCGCGTCAAAGCCGACACCCTGGTGAATGTGAAACAGCAGCCCGAGGAACCTTTGAAAGCTTACCTGAGCATGTTCGCAAATGTCGCGGCTCGAGCCAGGGACACGGATGATAGTTCCAAGCTTATGGCCAGAAGGACTGGGATCCTCGTTGGAGGCGGACTATGGAAAGAGATACAGAGGATAGGTGTCAGTACCGTGGATGAATTCCTAAACAAGGCCCAGGGATGGATAAACCTGGAAGAGGCGCGAGCGTCAGTCGCGGGAACCAGCCAAGCCCCTGATCAGCCCGTTGGAGTGGAAACGAATGTTGTGAAAATGGCTCAAACCGTTGCACAGAATAACCAATTGGGTGGAGGCAAGAGAAAATGGAGCAGTGAGGGCGGCCAGCATGGCCTGAATAAGAACAAGCCCATGGAAAAATTTAAGCCAGTCTACGCGACTTACACCGAGCTCACAAACACTAGGGAGCACATTTTCCTAGCAAACTCTGCCCGCCTTCCCTGGAAAAAGCCGGAACCTTTGAAGCACCAAAAGGCCAAGCGGGACCCCTCCAAGTTTTGTCGATTCCACAACGACATTGGCCACAACACTAACGATTGTAGGCATTTGAAGGATGAGATCGAGACTCTCATCAGAGCAAGACCCTTGTCTCAATATGCGCAGAACAGAGTTCCTGCCAATCAACCGGCTCCAGAAGCTCTGGTGAATTAGCCCGGGCCCCGGATAAATCAGGACACCCCTCCTCCTATGATAGGAGGAGAGATATCAATGATCTTCGGAGGCCCCACCTGGCCGACACGAGAAGGGGGGCCTAGAAGAGGTATGTCAATGAGTTGAAGGCTCATCTGCCCAAACAGCAATGATTGGAGAGGCAGCCAATCATATTCATCGAGGAAGATGCTAGTCACGTCCAGTTCCCCCATAACAACCTTCTGGTCATAACCGCTAAGCTCGCCAACCGGAGAGTCAGGAGGATATTGGTCGATAATGGGAGTTCGGTGAACCTGCTGTTCCGGTCTACGCTGGAAAAGATGGGTTTTTCCGTCACCGAGTTGAAAGCCACCTCCATGATGCTGTATGGATTTTCTAGAGAAGGATCAGCGGCGGTAGGAACAATCGAGCTGTTAATTACCTTGGGAGAAGGGCCCCGGACTGTCTCTAAACTCCTCGAATTTGTGGTCATTGGGTCGACCTACGTTGATAGAATTTGAGGTCGTAACCTCCATCCACCACCTCGCAGTCAAATTCCCCTCTTCCACGGGGATATGCACGGTCTGAGATGATCAACTCACTGCCAGAGAATGCTATAGCATTTCCATGAAGGGAAAGTCCCGACCCGGGCAGCAGACGATGACCATCCAGGACGAGGACGAGGAATCTCAGGAAGTAGGATTTATTCTAGAGACAGAAAAACCTCAAAATGCCAAGGGTGAGAGTATCATCTTGAATAATGATATCGACCCCAGAATAGGCGAGGATAGGTCCGAGATCCAGACCATCGAAGAGCTCGAGGAGGTGAATATCGACCCACAAGACCCCTCGAAGATGGTAAAGCTCGTGAAAAATCTGTGTAGCAAAATGAAGGCGGAGCTGATTAGGTTTCTACAAGAAAACCTAGATGTGTTCGCCTGGTCTCATGGAGACATGGTAGGGATCGGCCTGAGCGTCATCATGCATCTTACAGAATATATATTATTGCTCAATGGAATTATGGAAAAACCAAATACAACTCTATGCAAAAATACAATGGACAAGATAATATTGATTAAATAAATATTACAACTCAATTGCTCAAAATACAAGTAAATAAAAAGATGTAGAAGAAGAAGATTACAAACTCAATACTATAACAATACAAGTAAATAAGAAGAACAAAAGAATGAAAACACAAACTCTCACACAACCAAAGTGTAGAGTAGTGGGGATCACCAACTTGAACAAGGTTCAAGACCTTTGTCCTAAAGCTTATTTCCCCCTATTCTATAAGCACTAAGGGATATCTCTAGGAAATAGCTCTCTGGAATTATCAAGCCTCAAGGTGTATTTTTCAGCCATGTGCTTTGTGGATGAAAAATGGTGTGTCATACAAGTGAGCAGTAGGCTCCTATTTATAGAGTTTGAGATACCCCTTTGAATTTCAAATTCCACCAACCCCCATGGTTGTTACCAATGTTTAATTGGATGTTTTGTGGAATTAAAATAGAGAGTTGGGAGTTACTTGGTTGTTGGAAACGTTCAAAATTGGATAAAAACTGAAATTCAAAGAAGTTGTCAGCCACTAGGGTCGCGGCTCTTGTTCCAAGTGCCGCGGTGCTCAGTAAAGTTCAGCCACTAGGGCCGCGGCGCATGTTCCAGGCGCCGCGGTGCTCAATCAAGTTCAGCAACAAATTTTTTCAGTTTTTTCCAAAATGTTCCAATTTATTCCCACTTGATTTTGTAACTTCCATACACAATATGGGAGTTAAAATCACATCTCTATCAGCCATTTCTCATATGGCTTTATGAAATCCAATCTCAAATGTGTAACATATAATATACACATTATTGGGTAATATTTGGGAGTTACAAATTTGTAACTGATTTTGTAACTCCAAAATATGTCACATTTGGACACACACATGTGCCCAATTTTGTGACTCTCAATAATATGTTACAAGGTGTGACAAATCACATTTTGTCACATTATTTAATCTAATATTATATTATATGAAATAATATAACATTCCCCCACTAGATTAAATAATCACTTTTTGTAACACTTATTTAATCAATTAAACATTATATTAAAATATAATATTCCCCCACTTGATTAAATAATCACTCTCTATAGAAACCTTTGCATTGGTGCATAAAGTAAAATGTCTTTCGACTTGAATTTTACCTTAGTGTAATTATCACAAAGTTTGTTGAAAGTTTGGTTGCCGAAGCATTGAACCACTATCCCTTGATAACAAACCGGTGATAATACACACACCTTTGCTATGTTCACTTGAGACCTCAATGTCTCTCTTTTGCACCGTTAATGGCAATGTGCACATTCCATTCATAGACTTTTCTTGAGAATAACTCCCAATTCTCATGAGGGGCGGCACCACCCCTAGATCTATATAGGTAAAACTCTTACAGTATTTTGTTACCCTAAAATACTTGTCTTTTCAAGACTGAGTTCTATTAAAAAACCTTTCGGTTTTAACCCTCATTTTGGTAACACACTAGTACTCGTATCTCAGATGGGACAAAATTTGAGTACTACTATCTATTCACTTGATTGACTTGTTATTACATATTGAACCTAATACTAGTTTGGTTACTAGTATTAAGATAGGTTACCATCAACCGTGAATCTCTTTAGGGAGTCTAAGTCCCATCTCTTGAGATGTAAAATTGATTCCATTTGAATCATTTCTTTTCTCATGTATGCATACTTAGACACTCTCATTATTTTATTCAAATTTTGTTGCTAGCCATAGTTTGATTAAAATAGTTACCCCTTTAAAATAGTGATTTTGACCATAGTCAACACCCCCACTATTTTATAGTTTAATATCCAAGATAAACATTTGAATATTAATTCTAGAATTCTCTTTGTTTCTAAAATTCTCCTTTATGTTTTAAATTGATTCCTTCTTGAATCAAAATATTACAAATAGTAACTTTAGACACCAAGCATGTCTAGATTTATCCATTCTATACACATATAGCCAATGTGATTTAAAATGTGGAATTCCAAATCACCTATTTGATAGGATGACCAAATTAATCAATTGATTAACAACAAAATAAATTGATTAACTTTGGAGCATCACCCCCACATTTCTCACATAATGATAATAAACTATCACTTTAAAATAGAAATCTCTTCATTTCTAATAAGTCATTTATCCTCCAAGATAAATCTAGACCTATGATTCTCAAAGTTCATCATGAATTCTCTATGCCACATGATAAACTCTCAAGATAAAACCTCAATGTTTATCTTGATTTATTTACTTGCTAAAACAAGGCACACTTCTTTCAAAGCAACTTTAACTTTTAGTTGTCTAAATAATCTCAAAATCACTTAAACAACTTTTGTGTATTTTCTAAGAGTCTCTTTGAGATTCTTTTGAAAACATCAATTTGACATCCATTGATTTTCTCATCAAAATAAAAATGAAAATTTCAATTTTTTAAACACTTTAAATCAAAGAAAATAAACCCTCATTGATTTATTTAAACACTTTGATTTCTTATGTTTTGTTTAAAATTATCTCCTCATCGAGATTAATTTAAACATATCACCATCTTTAACCAAAATGAATAAAGTTATCTTTTATTCACCATTGATGTAAAGATTCAAAATTGCTTCTCCAATTTTGAAAATGTCTCCTCATTGAATATTTAAGAATTATTGTCACTATATAATTCTCAAATATATTTTATTTGACCACACTCTAGACTATAAATCTATTGAGTCAATATGTCATCCCACAATTTTTGAATCCACTTTGATTCATTTTTCTTGCAATGGCAAGACACTTATCAAAAGATGTAACCCCCTTAGGTTCATCTTTTCTTATCTCATAATTGAGATGCTCAACACTTTTAATTGAGAATTTTAATTTCTCAAATTATTCTTTTATTCACAAATTACATACTAACAATAATATAGGATAAAACCTATTAACATCTCACAAATGTTTGCATGATTATGATTTCACATAGTTGTCAACATACATGACTAATATCATACTAATATGGCTCTTTATTAATATGAAAACATGAATTACAAATATCATACACACATGATTTCACATTTCTATTGATTCACAAAATCAATATATTTATACATGTCATATAAACTCATAGTTGTCATTCTAATAATTTCCCATTAACACAAAATAAGTTCTATGACATGCTAGCATACTACCCAATAATCTACTAGATTATTTACATGTTAATCACATATAACAAAAACTCAAGATATTATATTATCTTCTAATCTAACCACTAAAAAACAAAGCAGATTAGAAAACAATGAATCTCATTTATAAACTTTTCTTCTTCTCATTTCTATCACTATATGAAAACTATTAGATCTTCTAAAAAAACCAAAGAAGAGCATTACCTTATCTTACCATCTTTTCAAAGTTGGATCCTCATATGATCTCCATGGTTTCTCCTTCTATTGAAAAGGAAAATAAGCTTTTGATTGTTAGAGAATATATATTATTGCTCAATGGAATTATGGAAAAACCAAATACAACTCTATGCAAAAATACAATGGACAATATAATATTGATTAAATAAATATTACAACTCAATTGCTCAAAATACAAGTAAATAAAAAGATGTAGAAGAAGAAGATTACAAACTCAATACTATAACAATACAAGTAAATAAGAAGAACAAAAGAATGAAAACACAAACTCTCACTCAACCAAAGTGTAGAGTAGTGGGGATCACCAACTTGAACAAGGTTCAAGACCTTTGTCCAAAAGCTTATTTCCCCCTATTCTCTAAGCACTAAGGGATCTCTCTAGAAAATAGCTCTCTAGAATTATCAAGCCTCAAGGTGTATTTTTCAGCCAAGTGCTTTGTGGATGAAAAATGGTGTGTCATACAAGTGAGCATTAGGCTCCTATTTATAAAGTTTGAGATACCCCTTTGAATTTCAAATTCCACCAAACCCCATGGTTGTTACCAATGTTTAATTGGATGTTTTATGGAATTAAAATGGAGATTTGGGAGTTACTTGGCTGTTGGAAACGTTCAAAATTGGATAAAAACCAAAATTCAAAGAAGCTGTCAGCAACTAGGGTCGCAGCGCTTGTTCCAGGCGCCGCGGCGCTCAGTCAAGTTCCGCCACTAGGGCTGCAACGCTTGTTCCAGGCGCCGTGGCGCTCAGTCAAGTTCAGCAACAAATTTTTTCAGTTTTTTCCAAAACGGTCCAATTTATTCCCACTTGATTTTGTAACTTCTATACACAATATGGGAGTTAAAATCACATCTCTATCAGCCATTTCTCATATGGCTTTATGAAATCCAATCTCAAATGTGTAACATATAATATACACATTATTGGGTAATATTTGGGAGTTACAAATTTGTAACTTATTTTGTAACTCCAAAATATGTCACATTTGGACACACACATGTGCCCAATTTTGTGACTATCAATAATATGTTACAAGGTGTGACAAATCACATTTTATCACATTATTTAATCTAATATTATATTATATGAAATAATATAACAATGCACACCCTCAACTTGGAAAAGAACGTGTCTGCGAAGTCCCAGAAACAAAGACGCCTGGGTACGACCCGAGCTGAGGCCCTAGAGGAGGAAGTAGCTCGACTCTTAAAGTGCGGCTTTATCCACGAGGCAAAGTACCCGATCTGGGTCGCCAATCCCGTTTTGGTCCCAAAGCCCAATGAGAAGTGGCGGACCTGCATCGACTTTTCCGATCTAAATAAAGCCTGCCCGAAAGATTGCTTCCCTTTGCCAAGGATTGACCAATTGGTGGATGCCACGGCGGGGCACGAGCTCATGTCTTTTATGGATGCATACTCAGGCTATAACCTGATCGCCATGAATCCGGCGGACCAGGAGCACACTAGCTTCCTGACCCCAACTAACGTTTATTGCTATAAGGTCATGCCTTTCGAGCTGAAAAATGCAGGAGCTACGTACCAGAGGTTGGTAAATAGGATGTTTACCAATCAAATCGGGAAAAACATGGAAGTGTATGTTGATGACCTGGTACGTAGGCGACCTGGTGCTCAGAAGAGTCTTCTTAGCCGGTAAGGATCCCAAGGACGGAGTGTTGGGGCAAGGCAGGGAAGGACCTTATCAAATAATAGAGGTTGTGAAAGAAGGAACCTTCAAGCTAGCTCGGCTTAATGGAGAGGCGGTCCCACGAACTTGGAACGCTATGCACCTAAAGAAATATTATCAGTAATACATTTGTACGGCTTAATTAGAAAAGCCACCTTGTTTTATTAGATAATGAGACAGTTTCTTCGTATTATTGTATATTTTTGTGGGCGAAATGTTAGAAGAGCACGTTTCAAGTAACCATGCAAGTTCCTTCCCTGGTTACTTGGGGGGCATATATCCTGGAAGTAACCAGGTCCTAAACTTAGAAGTCGATTCATATTGGTTAATTGATGTTTTTCTTAAAAAGCACGAGATATCAATAGAATTGACGCGAACTAAGTTTTTAAAATCAATATCCTGGATACAACCAGGTCCTAAACTTAGAAGTTGATTTAAATTGATTAATCGATGTTTTTCTTAAAAAGCACGAGATATTAATAAAGAATTGACGCGAACTAAGTTTTAAAAATCAATATCCTCGAAGCAACCAGGTCCCGAACTTAGAAGTTGATTTAAATTGATTAATCGATGTTTTTCTTAAAAAGCACGAGATATCAATAAAGAATTGACGCAAACTAAGTTTTTAAAATAAATATCCTGGATACAACCAGGTCCTAAACTTAGAAGTCAATTCAGATTGGTTAATCGATGTTTTTCTTAAAAAGCACGAGATATCAATAGAATTGACGCGAACTAAGTTTTTAAAATCAATATCCTGGAAGCAACCAGGTCCCGAACTTAGAAGTTGATTTAAATTGATTAATCGATGTTTTTCTTAAAAAGCACGAAATATCAATAATAAATTAATGCAAACTAAGTTTTTATCAAATGCACTAAGAATAAATGGAAATAATGGTTAAAGTATATTAAAATGAAAAATCGAAAAAACCCATTGTCTCGAGGAGAAAAACCTCGTGGTAAAAAATTACAAATAATAAAAAAAAAAAAAAGTCTAGGCCCCATCCAGGCCGTTCCGTTGAGGTCACCCCTTCGGTCTCCTGCTCGCCTGCAGCGGAATTCTCCCCGGTCTCAGAGGGCGTCTCCTGTTGAAGGCGAGCCTTGAACTTCTCGAGGAAGGGCTCCCATACCTCCGGTGCCAGGAAGGAAAAATCGCCATCCTGGTTGAAGGCCCAGCAGTGATAGAGCATGGCTTCCAGGGATGAGTTGGAAGATGCCCTCTCTGCGACAAGGGCAGCCTTGGCCTCCTTAAGCTCAGCCATCGTAGTAGTCAGGCCGGCTTGTGCAGCCTCGAGATCGGTCTTCGCCGTGGCCAAGGCCCCCTGGGCAGCTTCCAGATCGGTCTTCGTGGCGGCCAGTGCAACCTGCGCGGCCTTTTCGTTTTCCTTGACAGCCGTCAAGGCAGCCTTGGCATCTCTCTCCTGCTGTAGTGCAGACGCGAGAGTGGCCTGAGCGGTCTGGAACTCTCCCTTAATCTCGTCAAACCTGGCCCTGGACCGAGCTATGCTGCGGTGTAGAGCCAAAGCCGCCTGCAAATGAAAATATAGTAAGGCATGTGCTAAAAGAGAAAGCAGAGAAAATTGACTAAGTTAACTAGGCAACCTTACCGTGAGGTTCATCCCCAGTGAGGACTCCATGACATTCTCGGGGCTCCTCGTCTCGATCTCCCGCAAGTCCCTCAAGGTGGCGTTGTAGTAATGCTCCACCGTGTAGCTCGCGGTCTCGTAGAACGTCCCTCGGAAGGCCTCGAGGAGTTTCTCCAAAGCCTGGGTGTTAACCGGTATACGCACGGTGGGAGTGGGAGCTGGCGAGGTTCCACTTGGTGTCTCCTGGTCCTGAGCTGGGACAGGAGGTCGCGGAGGAGGTGGAGGCATGTTCTCCACTGCTACAGGGCCCTGGCTCCTCCCCTTAGCAGGAGACTTGTTGACGGGCCCGGGAGGAGTCTTCTTGGTAAACCGGGGCTTCTTGACCAGGGGCCCTAACAATCCGGAAGGGGGATTCCCCTTGGAATATGGACCGTAGGACGTTGTCTCTGGGCTGTGCCATCTCTTCATCTGAAACAAAAAAGAAGCGTTAAGACACATGTAAGGTTATTCAATTAGAAGACAAATCTAAGGATATATTAAAAAGGTCCTACCCTCTGAACTGGAGGAGGAATCTATTGCCACAACCTTCGGCCACAGAGCTTCTACAGGGGACTCTAGGTTTATAACCTCGCGAATGAGAGGGGGCTCGGGCTCTGGATCAGCCTCAGGAATGGACTCCTCTACATACTGCCTAAGACCCGGAGCGACTACACCCTCCAGAAGGGAGGGCCACGACCTAAGGTTGATCCCGTACTCCTAAAAGAAGGCTGACCTAAAAGCCAGGGTGTTGTCTACTGCTACAGTGCCCTAGGGCGGCTCATGTCAAAGGATAACACCAGTTGGTCTACACACTGGAGTAAAGTTACGTTAAGGACTGGGTCATCTTAGTGGCGATGTACGAGCTGACTTGGGTTAAACCTAGCGAGCCAAAGGTCTACGGCAACCCTGTCTAAATCCCTAAACAGGTAGGGGTTACCTTGGCTGGAGGGGCCGGTTGCTACCCTGGACTGGATCCGATCTGCGTCAGGGTCCCGACAACCTCGAGGGGCCGCTTCTGACACACGAGCGGTACCTCGTCCTCCTCATCCTGCTCGTCATTCAGCGCAGCGCCCCCCTCGGGAATGGGCGCCAGCTCGCAGGTTACAGGGATGGCCCGCGACCTCCTCAAGGCCAGAGTCTGGCCCGGAGAAATTAACTTGCACGCCAGCATCGTCTCATCAGACATGAGCTGGCGGTAGTCTTTTTCGCTTGGTGGGAGCCCCGCCAAGGACTCGTATTGACCCCCGAGGGTCACCGATTTGGCCGTCCTCGCAAAAATAGCTGCACGATGGTATTCAAGTCAATGCTCATGGAAAGAAACACATCAGTGACGATTTTTCAAGCTAAGGATAGAAAGAACTTACGAGGACGGTTGAAGTAGTGGTGATCGCAGTTGCGAAACCCCGTCGACGTAAAGAATTGGTCATTAAAGTTGTTGGGATGGATGGGCAGCTCGATGACCGCAACAGAGTTGAGAAAACGGGTCACGTAATAGAACCCGTCGCCTCACCCCCGTTGATCTGGGCTGGTCTTGAGGCAGAAAAAATAGAGGATGTCTGCTGGTGTAGGGACCTCCCATTCATGCTTCAGGAAGAGGTACCTGAGCCCCGCCAGCAGACGGTAGGAGTTCGGGGGTAGTTGAAAGGGAGCCAGATTCACGTAATTTAGAAAGTCCGCGAAGTACTGGTTCAGAGGAAGGAAGGCCACAGCCTTGAGGTGTTCATCACTCTAGGCCGCGAACTCCTCGTCGAGAGGTGTGCAGCTCATCTCGCCCTCGAAGGGAGGTCGGACAACAAGAGTGCCTGTCCCAATTTCGATGTTATGGGACAGCAAGATCTTATTGACCCTCCCTTGGGTCGTAACCTTCGATACTATCCTCTCGGCCTCGAAGAAGGCATCAGGTCCCACCTCGACCTCTTTCTCCACGGTGGGACCAAAGTGGGGGATTGGAGATTCAGCAACTATCTCTTTCCCCTTCCTGGCCTGCTGGGATGACGAGCTGGCGGCACTCTTTTTGGGCATGTTCTTCCTGGGCCCCATCTGGTCGCGTAACGAACAAAGATGAAGAAATTTTAGATAGGTGGCCTAAAAATAGAAAAGGGAATCTAGCGCAAGAAGTGATTGTTGTACACAAGTTGAGGTAATCTCAGCCCACGGTGCGTGAGGCTACGCGATGCTGTGATCACGCGCCTGTGTTTCCAACGGATCCCCGATTGTCTGGGATCTGTGTGTTAGGAGGGTCAGGATAATGTTTTCCTTGGGGGGAAAGTTTCAAAAAAGCAAAACCGCCTAGGAAGAGTGACCCCTAAGCTACCCGGTTTTGCACCCCAGAAACCTATCACCTTCCCCCCTCCAAACAGGCATCCCAGAAAAAACTACCCAGAAGTTATCTTTCCCTATACATCACATTCCTAAACATGTTCTCAAATGATGAATGCCCCTAGGATAAAAACCTACGCACAAAACACCAGCCAAAAACAATCTACTGTGTGTGACTAAGAAAGAAGTTAACCTAACAAAGGAACGGAAATATCACAAAGTGCAACAGGCAGAGGACTTACAGTGTTTTTGCCGTATGAAAGTCACAAAGAGCATAGGATTCAGATTCCTGGTGAAGCCTTTAAAGCTGGAGTTGCGAGAAAACTCTTGTGGCAAGAGCGTAGGGATCTCTGGGACGACAACCAAAAGAAGAAAGACTTCTGAGGTTAAAGAGGAGAGAAGATGAAGAAAAAAAAATAAAATAAAAGGTGGCTCATGCGAAAGGTGGCCAACCTTATATATACGTAAAAGGCAAAGGGATGAGGATTGTTCGATCGCGTCAATGCGGGATACAAGGGTCATAACTCAAGAGACGAAACAACAGCCAAAGATAGGCTAGGCCATTTAATGTGATTATCGGAAGACGGACCGTCGCCAACCACGGTGCTCCACGTGTCTGATACCTGCGCAGTGGACGGGACATGAAGAGTCGAAAAAAGGAACCTAAAAGCCCCCGCTGTGGTCACAGATGACATCATGTGTCACGAGCAGAGGCTTGGGGGGCAAATGTACGCCCTAAATATCCGCGAGTTATTAGCTAGCTGGAAAAGGGCATAATTCAGTCTGCCACGTTTAAATCATCCACCCGGAGCTACTACTACAAGTCTCCACCTCCCTAGCCCGAGTTGATCAGAGAGTTAGCAGTCTACTCGACAGCAGAGGATCAGCAGTATGGACATCACGAGCTAGCGCTACATCAAGCTCGAGGTGCAGCATATATTTGATACTTGAATCCTTGTAAAGGCTACCACGCAATGTAAGCGTACGCATATCAAACATCACGTGTCTATTCCATTCCTGAATTCTCGGACACGCAGTATAAACGTGCGTGTTCAAGCTTCCCACGACTGGTTTGGGCCATGCAGCCCATTATCCCCCTTACCTATTGATTAGACAACACCTCATTGTTAGGTTTTAGGAATTAATCATCAGTGTCACAGAAGTGACATGACGAGTAAGAAGGTCACGGGATGACCCCCTTTACCAACGCCCAGGTATCCTCTCCCTATAAATACCACGACCCTGGGCGTTGCAAGGGGTTGGTGTTTTTGTGGTAAAGAAACACTCTGTAAGGAATTCTCAAGAGATATCAATAATATTGACTGGTGGACTAGAGGGATTTTAACCTTTGAACCCCCTAAAAAGGAAAGGAGTGATAACCTTCCCCCGATACTAATTTCGCCAGTTTAGAGTTACGACACTTTTATAGTACGGTTCACGATTTAGCACTAATCCATCCCATTTATTCGTATAATTACCTGTTAGCGAAGAACCGCGTCAACAAGTACCAAGTTCGTTTCTTCACATCTAGCCAAGACTTGTTCAGAGTTAGTCAAACAAGTTTCAATGGATTCATCAAATACTGAAAAATCGTCCATGAAGACTTCAAGAGACTTTTCCACTATATCTGAAAAATTCACCATCATACAACGTTGGAAAGTGGTGGGAGCATTGCACAACCCAAACGACATCCTTCTAAAGGCAAAGTTGCCATAAGGAGAAGTGAAGGTAGTCTTCTCTTGGTCTTCTTGCACAATGGAAATCTTATTATAGCATGAATACCTATCAAGGAAACAATAAAACTCATTTCATGCCAACTGATCAAGCATCTGATCAATGAAAGGCAGCGGGAAATGGTCTTTCCGAGTAGCCTTATTCAGCTTTCGGTAGTCCATACAAACACGTCACCCTGTCATTGTTCTTGTGGGAATCAACTCATTATTTTCATTAGCCACCACCGTGACTCCACCTTTCTTATGAACACACTGAATTGGGCTGGCCCAAGAACTATCTGAAATTGGGTAAACAATTCCATAATCAAGCCATTTAATTATCTCTGTTCTAACCACTTCCTTCATGATAGGATTAAGCCTTCGCTGCTGCTCAACAGAATTATTACAGCAATCTTCCAACAGAATTTTATGCATACAAAATGAAGGACCTATACCCTAGATATCTGCCATGGTCCAACCAATAGCCGTTGTATATCTCTTCAAAACACCCAGCAACAAAGGCCCTTTTTCAGCTCCTAACATGGCTGAAATAATCACAGGCAAAGTCTCGTTATCTCTCAAATAGGCATACTTCAAGTGATTAGGCGAAGGCTTCAACTCTAACTTTGGTGACTCTTGAATAGAGGGCTTAGGAGGCTTAAAATTCCCTTACGACAAGTCCAATGACTCAAAAGGCCTCCTAAATTTAGTAAAGGGCTACTTTGACTCCACCCATGTAACTTGCCTTTCTTCCTCTTCACTTAAGTCTTCAAGCTTTTCAAGTGACCTTAAACCCATTCCATCTTTAAAAGCTTCCTTGTGGAATTTTTCATCGACAATTATCTCAATTACACTCAGTCGAGAGCATTCCTCAATCTCATCTGGAAACTTTATAGCGTTGAAGACATTAAAAGTAACTTGTTGGTCATTCACCCTCATAGTAAGCTCCCTGTTTTGTACGTCAATCAAAGTCTTCCCGATAGCTAGAAATGGCCTACCCAAGATAATAGGAACATCTCTATCTGCTTCATAATCAAGAATGATGAAATCTGCTGGAAAAATGAATTTATCAACTTGCACAAGTACATCCTCAATCCTTCCTTTCGGATGTGCCATAGATCGATCTGCTAATTGCAAAGTGACTGTGGTTGATCTTGCTTCTCCAATCCCCAACCTCTTGAAAATTGACATGGGCATCAAATTGATACTAGCCCCCAAATCACAAAGTACTCTACCAACATCTCTACCACCAATAGAACAAGGAATTATGAAGCTACCCGAATGTTTGAATTTAGGAGGAATTTTATTCTTCAATATCGCACTACAACCTTCAGTCAAAGCTACCGTTTCAAATTCTCCAAGCCTCATTTTCATAGTTAAAATGTACTTAAAAAATTTCACATAGTTGGGCATTTGCTCCAAAGCTTCCACCCACGATATATTGATGTGAAGCTGTTTTAAAACATCTAAAAATCTTCGGAGTTGACCATCTTGTTGCTGCTTTTGAAAGCGCTGAGGAAATGGTTGAGGTGGCTTGCTCATAGACTTCTCTCTTGCATTTTGCTGAGGAATTGCTGCAGCAATTACTTCAGGATCAGAATTTGATATTTTTGAATTCATAACTCTGTCTTCCTTTTCCACACTACTTTGGATTGAAGTGAGCTCACTGTTGCTCTTAGAATTATCCTCAGTCAACTCCAGATTTTTACCACTTCTCAAGGTAACCGCCTTGCAATGCTCTTTACCATCTCTCCTTGTATTTTCAGTATCACTAGGCAAGGTGCCTTGTGGTATATTCTTTAGCTCATTAGCTAGCTGCCCCACTTGAATCTCTAGGTTCCTCAAGGATGTCGCTTGGCTCTGAATCACAACATCATTCTTGGCCATATATTCTTTCATTAAACTCTCCAAAGAGCTTGATTGAGACACTTGAGGAGGAGGTAGTTGAGCTCTTGGTTGTTGTTGAGAAAACTCTGGTGGATATGTAGGCTTGTTTTACATTGGTGCTCCTCTTGAACTAGCACCTTGACCCCCCATGAGAAGTTTGGATGCTGCCTCCACCCCAGATTATAAAAGTTCGAGTATGGGTTATTACGGTTGGCATTTTGATTCCCCACATAACAAACCAAAGCGGGATTCGAAGGACAACTCTCAAATGTGTGCCCATCTCCACAATAAACACAAGACACATCTACAACTTGTCCCATAGGAGCTGGTGGTACCATTCCCCTCAAACTCATGTTCTTTAGAAGGTTAGTCATTGAAGAAACTTGAGCGGTCAAAGTTGTCAATGCATCCACTTCAAGTACACCATCCACTTTTCGACTTGTTGAGTCTCTAGCATTGGACCATTGATAATTGTTGCTAGCTATCCTCTCCAAAATCTCATATGCTTCATTGTAGGACTTAGAGAGAATAGCCCCATTAGCTGAAGTATCCAACACCATGCTAGTGGAAGAATTGAGCCCATTATAGAAAGTTTCCATTTGTATACAATGTGGAATCCCATGGTGTGGGCACTTTCTCAATAACTCCTTGAATCTCTCCCACACTTCACAAAAGAATTCATCTTCCGGGTGCTGAAAATACATGATTTCATTGCGAACTTGGCTTTTTTGGTGGGAGGAAAATACTTTATCAAGCATTTTTCAGTCAACTCATTCCAAATAGTCATCGAGTCGGGAGGAAGGGTGTTTAGCCAAGTTCTAGCTCGATCCCTCAAAGAGAAAGGGAACAATTTCAACCTTAGGGCCTCGTCACTTACTCCTTGTAGCTTGAAAGAATCGCTCATCTCCAAAAATGAATGAAGATGAAGATGAGGATCCTTAGTAGGCAGCCCACTAAATTGAGCCACTGTTTGCAACATTTGGAACATCATGGGCTTTAACTCGAGTTGGGGTGCTTGAATTTTAGGCCTAACAATGCCCGGATTGAGCTCATTGAACATGATGGCGGCATACTCCCTTATGCCTCTCTCTATCATTGGCCATAGCAATCGTGTTAGCGACATTATTAGCACCCTCAACTCCTTCAACCTCTTCCGCCATATTAAGGTGATTTAGAGCCTGTTGTTCCCTTAGTCTTCTTCTAACTATTCGTTTAATCTCAGGGTCAATAGGAGCTAGTTCAATGTCCTCTTGCTCGTTCATACAGTAGGTCACCTGAGAAAACACAAGAGCAAGCAAACAAGGTCAGCTCAACATAGAAAAATAAATTGCAAGTAATTTATATTACACAAATTTCTAATTCCAATCCCCGGCAGCGGCGCCAAAAACTTTTTGTGAAAATTAATATTTGATTTTAAATACGCAAGTGCACGTAGTCACACAAGTAATACAATAATAAGTGGATCGTCTCCACAGGGATTGCAAAATAGAAAAATAAGCAAAATAATTACTAATGAACTTAAAGGTATTAAAAATCAAATGGGTTGTTTATAGGCTAAGAAAAATATTAAAGAGATGGAAATACTGAAATTATAACTGAGCCAAACAAGAAAATTGGAAGAAATATATGGATTGTAAAATTGACTTGAATGATTGATTCCCCCTATGTTAATTATCCTGAACAGATTGTGGCAGCAATATTTTAGCAAAACTCCCAGGTTAACAAGAATTCATTAAACATTCATAAAAATTTCCCAAAGTTCATGATATTAATTCTTTTACCTAATTAAACATATTCCTATGCCAAATCAAATTTAAGAATGCAATTCAAGGTTCAATTCTCAAAAGTTACACAAGGAAAATAACACATCCCTATGTTACTTTCGTACATAATCTATCCTAGATTATGACTTGTGTCATCCAAGTTCTTTCCATTACATTTAATCCTTCCAGCATTAAACATAATTAAATATCTTGACATTGCTGGCCAAGTAACAACAAGAAATTAATAATAAGCACACTTGAATGAACAAGAAAGATTTTACTAAAATAAAGTGCAAGAAACTACTACACCATAACATAGGGTTCATCGACAATTCAAGCCACATAAAAAATTAGTTCATAGCTGAGTTAATAAACATTAATCCACATTCAATACAGCCCATAAATATTCAGATCAGAAATCAACTTATAAAATATAAAAATGAAGTTTAGAAATAGAAGAAAGAACAAATCCAAATGATGCTTGAGCTTCTCTTTTTCGTCCTCCTTCTTTCTTGCCTGATTAATGGTTTTTCTTCCTTCTTTCTTGCTGTTTTCTTTTCCAAAAATGGTTTTTGTTCCTCCAAATGCGGCTGGCCCTCTTAAAGTATAATCTAGGTTTCCAAATTTGGCCAGTTAAGTACAATATTGCCCCTCATTTTTGTATAAAATGTGGGTCTCCTCTTTTCTTTTGACATTTACTCCCAATTTTTTACTCATGCTTTCTGTACTTGCCACCTCAGCCATTATTCCAGCTCACACATTGACTTTCCAAGTGTTCCTAGGTGTCCAAAAGCTGCCTGATCAAAATGCTTCAGCAAAATCTAATTTGCTGCTGCAAACCTGCTAACTCAGCCATAAAAAATGCAACTTAGATAGTTTCACATGTTAGTTCATTCTTTGTACAAATATATATCCATGAAACTACTATCTTCAACCCATTAGCTATTAAAAACTATAAAAATAACTAAACTTAACTAAGATCATAAAAACACAAAAGTTAGCTACAAAATCTAAAAATAAACTAATATAACCCACGATTTTTTTCACAATTATAAGTTCAAAAGCACATTAAATAACTCTTTATTCAAGACTTATCAATACTTTATCATCATTTTTTGACATGTCATACGTATTACCTACAGAGTGTTTAAAATTAGAATGCATCTCATATGACTAGAAACATGTCTTAGGATTGTCCCTTGTGATTATATGATTTATGTGATGGACCATATAATAATAAATCTAGTTTTAACTAGTTCAAGAGCGGAAATAGATTTTAAAAGTAGTTTAATTTCTAGTATTTAATAAAATTATTTTAATAAATAATAAATGATATTCCTAGTAATTATAGCAAATTAAAATTGAATTAATTAGGGCATAGTTCTATAGTTTTAATTTTGCTTAATTGGATTAGTAATTATTAGAATATCATTTGGTAAAAATAGATCACTTTATTTTTACAAACTAATTAAAAAGCATAGGATGTTTTGAGAAAACACATATTTTAAAGTATTGAGTGGAAGAGGGAGTTATGACAATAAGTCACGTGGTCTTTATTATTAGTTGGCACTGAGGTAACATGGAGAGGGTCTCGTGGCACCATTGCTTGTGTCCCCCTAAGGAAGGCTTCTAAATGTGTTATTCTCAAGGCAAACTTCTTTAAGAATAGGATTTAATGATGTATTTCAAGTTTGACCAACCCCAAGGCACACTCTTGAGTTAAGTCATTGATCTAAAATAATGGGTTACACTCACAAGGTACATTAGGCTTTCGAGCAGACTAGTGTATCCTTGACCAAACAAGCGGTTGTTTATAAGTCAAAAGAAAAATGTTGATTTGAGTTTTCACTTATAAATTTAAGAAATTGTCTCAAAATTAATTTGGAATTAGTCTGACCTACCCTAAGGCTGGTCCATTAATGTTCAAATTAATTAATCATGGAATTAGTAATTATTTTTTTTATGTGTTCTTTAATTGTTGCATTCATGCATCACGTTTACTATTCCGAAAATTACTGATATTTATTATATGCATAAATTCATTTTTGTTTATTTATTTATTCTCAGCAAAGATGTCTATTGGTGAATTACACACCGATGCTTTTCTTAGATCTTTGGTTTTTGAACTAGAAAACATGCAACACTGGTTTCGAGGCACTTTGACCATGTTTTCTTATAAGAAATTAATGTCAACCGTCTGTAAGAAACCTCCAACAGAACCACATTTGGCTACTATCTATGAAGCAGAAGAAAAATATGCGAATTGGATGAAATCCGATCAGTTGGCACGTTATTGCTTGCTTTCAACCATGCCTGACGAAACAAAGGAAAAGTATATACACTATGACTCAGCACATGAGATGTGGCAAGCAATGACAAAAGAAGTCTTTGTTGAGTGTCATCATTTGTAACAAACGAAAAAGGTAAATGAGATTTACATATATTTTTTCAACTTTGAATAGTAAATTCAAATACTATGAATAGAAAATTCAATTTTTTAATAGTAGATTCAAAAATATATGCCACTAATCTATTTTTCATTGTTTTTCCTTTTGCAGAATCAGAATCCTAAAATAGAGGAAGAGACTAATGAGGATTTTGACAGCCAGTAAAGTTAGATGAGATGGAGAGTAGTTTTATTTAGAAATTTTATTGTTAGTTGAACAATATAAATTTCTTTATTTTGTTTTAGAAATTCTAGATTTTTTTTAACAAAGAAAACTAAAGTCTAGAAATTTAGTTTATTATTAGTAATTTTGATTATTAATGTTTGGAAAATTATTTCTATTTTTTCATGAAATTTATTTCTTATATTAACAAAGTAGTTGTTATCTAAAAAATTATCTATTTACTTGTTATGAAAATGCTTTGGGATACAAAAATTTACATACTTATAATGAATGACAAATTATTTATTTAATTCTGAATTATTTAAAACAGCTAATCCTATATCTATTAAACGCAAAAGACTGATTCTGATATTGAAACATATCTGTGGCACTTGAGATTAGGCCATATTGGTCTAGATAGAATTAATAGGCTTGTGAAGGATGGTCCTTGAAGAGAACTATCTATTGGATCTCTCCTTGTTTGTGAATCTTGTCTAGAAGGCAAGATGACCAAGAGACATTTCCCTACCAAAGGTTCAAGTGCTACAAAACAACTTCAGCTGGTACATATGGATGTTTATGGTCCACTTAATGTACAAGCAAGAGGAGGTTATGAATACTTTGTCACTTTCATTGACGATTATTCAAGATATGGTTACCTATACTTAATGCAAAGAAAATCTGAAACTTTTGGAAAGTTCAAAGAATTTCGAGCAGAGGCTAAAAAGAAATTAGGTAAATCACTGAAAGTTCTTCGATCTGATCGAGGAGGAGAGAACTTGGATTTTGAATTCGAGGACCATCTGCGTGAGCATGGTATTCAATCCCAACTCATAGCACCTGGAACGCCACAACAAAATGGTGTTTCAAAAAGATGGAACATAACGTTACTAGATATGGTTAGATCAATGATGAACTTCTGGGGCTATACGATTCAATGTGCTCTATACATATTGAATGTTGTTCCATCTAAGTCTATCCAGAAGACACCCATGGAATTATGGAATGGTTGTAAACCTATTTTACACCATTTTTGCATTTGGGGGTGTCCTGCACATGTGCTAAAATGAAAGACAAGGAAGTTGGAATCACGGTCTGAAGTGTGCATGTTTGTGGGCTATTCCAAAGAGACTATAGGTGGAATTTTCTACCGTCCCAAAGAAAATAAAACATTTGTATCAACAAATGAAACTTTTCTTAAACATGACTATATTAATAACCATAAACCTCGCAGTAAGGTTGTACTGGAGGAGATGGTCTCGAATGAAGTTGCAAAGTCACCAGCAACAACCAATGAAAAACTACAAGAGGAAACTGCTAGTTCTGGTCAGAATAGTAGAGATCCTCGTTGTAGTGGGAGGGTTAGTAAGCAACCCATACGCTATGAATAAAAAGTTCAAATGCTTGTGTTTGACACAAACAAAGATGATTCATTGACATTTAAAGATGCAATGAATGATTCTGACAAGGACAAATGGCAAGGCACCATGAACCAAAAATGGAATCGATGTATTCCAATTCTATCTGGGTTCTTGAAGATCCACCTGAGAATATCAAGCCCATAGGTTGCAAGTGGATATTCAAGAAGAAAAGAGGAGCGTATGGGAAAGTAGAGACTCTCAAAACAAGGCTTGTAGCCAAAGGCTACACACAGAAAGAAGGGGTTGAATATGAAGAAACTTTTTCTCCTGTTGCCATGCTAAAATCCATTTGTATACTCTTATCCATTGCTGCATGCATGGATTATGAGATTTGGCAAATGGATGTCAAAACAGCTTTTCTGAATGGCTCCCTTGAAGAAATCATTTACATGTCTCAACCAAAAGGGTTCGAAGTAAAAGGTCAAGAGAAAAAAGTTTGCAAGCTTCTTAGGTCCATCTATGGACTCAAACAAGCTTCTAGATCTTGGAATATTAGATTTGATGACACAATTAAAACGTTTGATTTTGAACAAAACATTGACGAACCATGTGTCTATAAACAAATCAAAGATGGTGTAGCAGTATTCCCTCGTTCTTTACGTTGATGATATATTACTGCTTGGCAATGACGTAACATCATTATCAAAGGTAAAGAACGGGTTAGCTGAACAATTCCAAATTAAAGATTTGGGAGAAGCTAAGTATGTTCTGGCATTCAAATTCTTAGAGATAGACAAAACAAGTCTTTGGCACTGTCTCGAGCAACTTATATTGATAAGGTGCTAGAACGCTTTAATATGCAAAACTCCAAAAAGGGTGAATACCAACCCATTCTGGAGTAGTGTCCCAAAACACCTCAGGAAGAGGAAGATATGAGACAGTATCCCTATGCCTCAGCGGTAGGCAGTCTTATGTACGCTATGCTATGTACAAGACCTGACATTTGTTATGCAGTAGGGATAGTCAGTCGTTATCAATCCAATCCTGGTTTGAGTCATTGGATTGCAGTGAAGAATATTCTTAAGTATCTTATAATTACTAGAGATTATATGCTTGTATATTCAGGTGGAGGCCTGAACCCCATTGGTTACACTGATTTTGATTTTAAATCAGACAGAGATAGTCGGAAATCAACTTCTAGATCAGTGTTTACTCTTGGAGGAGGAGCAGTAGTCTGGCGAAGTATTAAACAAACCAGCATTGTAGACTCCACCATGAAAGTCGAGTATTTAGCAGCTTGTGAAGCAGCTAAAGAGGCTGTGTGGCTCAAGAATTTATATTCCGATCTGGAAGTAGTGCCAGATGTGGATAAGCCACTAGTCCTATACTGTGACAGCAGTGGGGCAGTAGCTAACTCAAAGGAACCACGGAGTCACAAGAGGGGAAAGCACATCGAGAGGAAGTATCACTTGATCAGAGAGATAGTTCACTGAGGAGATGTTGCAGTTATGAAGATAGCTTCAGAGCATAATCTAGCAGATCCTTTCACAAAGACTTTATCTATGAAATCTAATAAGGAGCATGTAAGAAACATGGGAATGAGAGAAATGCCTCATTTGCTTTAGGGTAAGTGGGGGATTGTTGGGAATTGTGCCCTGAAAGCATATGTAGTAGAAATTTTTTTTAAGAAATAAACAAATAAATTGAATTTGGTATGCATATATTTTATGGACTATATTATTCCGTGATAATATTAAGTAAATATCAGAAAAATTCCTAAGTTCATATATGTGATCTGAACCACGTATTGGTATGGGAGGATTGTGATTGAGATAAATGAACTTGAATAGTTCACAGTAAAATAAAGTTATGGAATCTTTAGATTAATTACTACAAGTACGGTCCACTAGTATTATGAATACATGTGATCTAGATCCGGATTACTAGTGTAGTAGGACACTTTAGTGAATGTGCTTTAGATATTAGAGAATATATAGAACTGGACCAGATATGTTTATTAATACTTAGTTAAATACTGTTTCGAAGTATTAATTAAATATATCAACTGATGATCATATACAAATAGATCTTAATCCTGAAGTTACTATGAACTCTTGCTTATGTTATATGAGTTCTTTGATTCACTCGTTAGGGTTTGTCAGAATAATCAGGCTAGAAACTTTTGTTTTGGGAACTCATTAATGTAAATGGCTGGGGACATAGTATACAGATATGGAATCTATACATTCTTGTAAAAGATTGAATAATGGTTCTCTTAAGGGTTGAATTTTGGGACTGAAATGTTATTGAGCTTAAATTCATAATTTGGTTATGAATTAACCTTCACTAGTAAAGTCAATGGTACTTAAGGAAACAAGATATAATTAAAAGGGTAAAATGGTAATTTTATTCCCTGTTAATTATGAACCATTACTAGATGGTTACTTTGTATGTAATGATTATATCAATGGATGCTTTACTGTTATAACGTACTCAGTAAATGAAATGTCTATAATTACAAGAGTGCAGTCTCATATTTATAGTAGAGTAATCATGAGATTAATAAATTAAGATTATTTAATTAAAGAGTTTAATTAATAATCACAAATTTATTGGAGCTTGGAATTATAGGTCCATAGGTCCCCACAGCAGCTCTATCAACACTATTCAAGGCAAGAGTTGATATAAAGGGTAAAATGGTAAAAAGACATATTTAAGAAGAATTTTGTTCTTCTGGCCAAATATGCAATTATGTGATAATAGTGATTAATTAATTAATTACAAATTAGTTATAATTATCAAAATTAATTAATAATTAATTATTGTATTGTTATCCAAAAAACAGGCGTGGATGACGTGGCGAACGTTTAATACACGTGGCTGACATCTGGCAGAATTAGTGCTCGACTATCAACCAAGAAGACATTTATTGTCACTACGTTCGATCTTTATATATGACCAGACTGGTCGTACGCATGCTATACACGAAGAGAATCTCATGCAGTTATGATAGAATCCGAAATTGTCTCCTATGATTTCCTGAGTATCCGATTATTTAGGAAATAATATCTGTAACAAATTAATGTAAATCCTCCTTGAGCCTATAAATAGAGAAAGATAGCTCAAGGGAGGGGATCTCTTTTCGCTTTCTGATCACTTGAGATTAGAGTTATTCTATTTGATATATTGTCTTGTTCTTCAGAGGTTTGTGAAACTCATTGAACCCTAGTTCTTTGATCACTCCTTTGAACCCTACATCAATAACAATTCAAGTGGACGTAGGTTATTACCAGATTCTGGGGCCGAACCACTATAAACTCTTGTGTTCTTTATTGTTTCGTCATCATATTCTTTTCAACGTGTTTGTCCAAATCAAGCATATTTGACTCCGTGTCAGTTGGCCAAAATCAAGGTCAACATGTATAATTTTCAAAATTATGTAAATAATTAATTTATTATAATTTTCAAAATTATAATAAAATGAATATTAAATTTTCGAAATTAATATTTAATTAAAATTGATTTTAATTAGTTAGTAGAATTAATTAAATATCTTTATTTGAGTGGGAGATAATAATCTAACAAGTTCAAATTGGATTTGAATTTAAAAAGATTAATATTATTCAAATAATTAATTATATGTGATAATTAGTTAAAAAGATAATAAATTCAAATTTGAATTAATTATCAAGTTGTTGGATTTTATCTGATAAGGTAGTTTGAGTAAATAATTAAATAATTGTGGAAAAATCACATTCCCCTATTTTATAGGGTGTTGCACGACACACACAGTCCCTGGACTGTGTGTGGCGTGCAGCTATAGAAATCAGGGAACGGATTTTTCACTTTTATTTATTTAATTAATTAATTAATGAAAAATTCAAAAAGATAGTTTTGATATTGTTGACCCTTGATTTGGCCAACAACACGGAGTCAAAATTTTGACAAGAAATGAAATGATAGTCAAGAATGAAATCAAATGGTAAAGAATTGACACAAATGATTTATAGTGGTTCGGCCCCAATGAATGGTAATGTCCTACGTCCACTTAGTGTTATTATTGATGTTCAATCCCAATGCCGTGATCAAAGAACTAGGGTTCTTGAGTTTCACAAACCTTAGGAGAATTACAACTTTCTGGTGGATAATCACACTATACGCTCTTTCTATGAGTATTCAAAAAAAAGGTTCAAAAGTCCCTTCCTTGAGCCCTCTCATTCATATTTAGAGGCTTAAGGGGGTCACATGGGTCAATAGGCCTTAATTATCCTTAATATCAGCGTACCAAGATAAATAAAGGAAAATATATCAATGTTATTATCACAAGATTGTGTATCTTAAAGGAAATAACTAATAGCATGTGACCAGGCTGGTCGCATCTAATCGCGAGATCTGATGAAGCAATAAGGAGTTGTTCGATAGTCGAACAGCACCTCTTCACTTTGACGCTGCCACGTGCCAACCACGTGTGAGAGATTATTGCCACGTCATCAGGAGCCGTTTTTGGGTAAACATTTGCCCCCCAAGTTTATTTTACTGCGACTAGCATAAAGTAAACTTAAGAGACCGACTCTTTGTGTACCCCACCAAATCTGTCAGAGCCGCCCATGCCTTTTTGAAAAAGGTAACCAATCAGGTCTTTTCGGTTTCCCATAAAAACTGTCTGATGGATATTGCGTTTCCCCATGCTTCGAAAAAAGAAATTCCATGATTACCTCTTTTACAGTGCCACGATCAATATAAATATTCCCCCAAGATCATTTTTTACCCTTTACTTCTTACTTTCTCTTCAAGAACACTGAAGAACAGAGCCAAACAAACCCAGAAACTTTCATCGCTGATCCAAGGTACTTCTGTTCAGTCGTTCAAGACGCACGTGTTTGTACTCCAATTTGTATTCAAGTGAGTTTTCTTAACCTTTCAGTTATTTGAGATGCCGTGCAACACCTGTTTCATCTTTGTTTTGTATTCCAAGTTTATGAGAATTCTCGACTATTCTTGAAAAAAAAATTTCTTCGAGGTAAACGACTACACTGATCTGTGTTTGATAGGGTAGTAAAATAATGCTTTATAGGGGTTAAGAATCAGTTTGGTAGTTGAGATTATAGATTTAGGGCGTAAAATCGAAGTAAAATTTTGATTTTTAAGCTTGTTGAAAAACTGGTTTTTTCCCGCCTTTTTAGAGTAAAAAAGTTTTCCATGAAAAACCTTTCACTTCTACTCTTTAATCTATTTTCCAAACTATTCGCATAAAACATAGTGTTTTTTGTCAAAATGTTGCTGGTTGTATAAAAGCTTAACTTTTATACACAAGCAACATTATCCCAACTTTTAAACACCTTGATGCTTTTGGCCATTAGATTCTCATCTCCCCTTTTCTGTTTGCAGACTTTCATGCAAGATCCGTGGGGAGGTGAGAGGCCTATCAACGACGATCTGCTGGCCCAGCTGCTCGAGGATGAAGAACAACCGTCACAGCTAATACCAGAGATCCATTTTTCTCGTATCGCTCCAAACAATCCATCGACCCCACCTCAAAATATGGGTCGAGTAAAGTCCAAAGCCCATAAAAAGAAACCATCCAACCCTTTTTCAAACCATCCTGCTCCTCGAGCTGAAGAACCATCCAACCCTTCTTCAAATCAGCCTGCTCCTCGGGCTGAAATTCCTTCGACCAGTGGCCGAGATGAAAATACTCTTGACCTAGAAATCCAAAATCAAGCCCAACTTCGAAATGTCATTCAACCAGATGTCGAATGGTACGTTGCTCTGCCTAGCCAAATCTCGGTTAAGATTATAGCCAACTATCTCAGGAAGTACGGACTTCCTGGGGTAACTTTAGTTCGACCGACCAGAGACCAACGGGCAAACCTTCCTGGAGGCGCCTTCAGCGCCTGGTCGAGGTATCATATCGAGGTAGGAGCGATCTACCTCTCCATCATTTCTTCCAAGGAGTGGCCAACTATTTTGGGGTCGCTCATTTCCAAATAACCCCTAACGGGTATAGAATGCTTTCCGCACTCTATATCCTTTACAATCATAAGAAGTGGCCTGTCCCTACGCCACTCGAGGTCAACTACCTTTTCGACCTCAAATCCAACCCCAACCAAGAAAATACGGGGTTTTTTCATCTTTGTCACTAGAAAACGACCCGCACTTTCCTGAGTGATACCACCTTCAAATCCAATGTGGGGAAGTACCATCTAGAGTACTTTTTGACTACCGACATGGTCGCCAATAACCTGGCCTTTACTCATGGAGGTAATATCTTTGCTCTTCTGGTCGTTTATTTTCCTTGCATTTTATCTGCATTCCCCTTAGGGATTTAGCATATTTCAGGTCCATGGATGCGACCGGCTCCCACTCCAGAAATGGAAGTCCGAGCATCACTCTTGGCCAGCATGACTGATGTAGAGAAGAGCGTCAGACAGCTAGTCACTGAAACTAACTTGAGACTGGTCAGGCTTCTAGCACCTCACCAAGACGTGAGGGAGTCAACGGCGGGGAGTGCCACTGGCGAGGAGATTCCCGAGCAGCACACAGATGTGTCGCAAGCTCAAAGGAGGAGGACGACTGGAGTGACAATCAGAAAACCCTCCAGCACCCCGCGAGCAACTGCTCCCCCTGCCCCTACGGGAAAGGGAAAAAAGAAAGCTTTCGAACCCCCTGCACCCATAGACGAGTCTTCAGATGAGAACGGTACTGTCTTCTCATTCTTAGATAGTTTTCCAATTCCCTGTCACTTATTTGACGGGGATGGCAACTTTAAGTATACTCCAAACTTAGGTTCAGATTTCTTCCAGGCAGTAAGTGAGGGTAGCAGTAGTTCAGTAAGTAATGTAGCGATCAGTAGTTATAGCACGGGTACTTTACTTATAATTTCCTTGCTTTCCTTTTTATCTCCATCTATACATATTGTCTCACTGCTCGCAATGTTTCTTACATGCAGATATGTCATCTGAAGACGTGTTCGATCACTACACTGCCGCTGCTACTCCCTCGAGTAGGAAGAAAAACAGCAAGAGGTTTCGCGGAGAAAGCAGCAAGACTGCTTCAAAGAAGGCCCGGACTGAGGGTCCTTCTGCAACTGCTCCTTCGAAGGAAACCATGCCACCTCCCCTAAAGGAAACAATGCCACCTCCTTCTCCACTCGACCAGCCGTCTTCAACTGCATCGGTCGACCAGCCACACCACACTCAACCCGAAGACACTATGGCCAACACCGTGGTGAGTTCGGCTAGGGAGATAATATAAAAACTCTCCAAGCACAAACGCAGCCAAGAGGCCATCACCGGCACCAGCTCCATGGAGGCCGACCAAATAATAGACCGAGGGCTAAACGAGATAGCCAGTGTAAGTGGTTTTCTGTTGTTGAGTCATTTTACTCTGTTAATTTCTACCATTATCTTATTTCTTTTATCTGATCGCAGGGATTGCTGAATATCACTGCTGGTTGGCGCCGCACGGGCACTTTGGTCACCTATACCAAAGACTTTGACATCAGGCATACTGAGGCAGTGAAGGTGCTCGAGGGGAAGAAAGCTGACCTGCTCGAGAAAAACACAGAACTGACCAAGCAGAACGATGAACTCCTCGAGCAGAAATCCCAGCTAACCGAAGAGCTTTTGGAGTGTCGGGCTTCCTTGAACAAATCTAATGAAGATAAAGAAAAATACAGGGAGAGTGCCAAACTCAACTTCCAAAAGGTCAAACAGCTTAGGCTCGATTTGATTGCGAGCAGGAAGGAGACGGAGGAGTTGGAGGGGCGCGTTAAGGAGCTCGAAGAGACTAATGCCAAAAACTTGGAGAAGTATAGGGAAGCCACCCACCTTTGCTTCTACGAGTTTTGGAAGCATAATCAAAAGGTCGACTTCAGCTATCTGTCTGAATGCTTGAGACGAACTCAAATAACCTGATGCACCATTCGCCTGGAGGAAGAAGAAAGAGCCAAAATTCCTGCTTCCCAAGATATTTCCTTGGCAACGGGGATTGACAGCGCAAACAATGAAGCTGGCGCTACTGTCGACCAGAACACTCCTCAAGATCCTACAGCCTCGTAGTCTTTTATTTTTCTTTTTATTTTATTATCTTTTGAATACGCGACCTACGGGTCATGATGTAAAGACAATTTCTTTTTTAATTTTTATTGCTGCATGGGCAGCTTTTACTCTTAACAAACAATTACATCCGAGCAGTTACTGCTCGCGGTGTAAAGGGATTCCTTTTGATATTATAATATTTGCATTTTATTATAACATATGTTCGCATGACCGAACCTAGCATAGTACTTTGGTTTGATTTAACAAAATACAAATTTTTGAAAAATACTTTAAGTACCGTAGTATGCTTTCACTTATTTTTCTCATGTGTTTACATACCTTTCGATATGCTTTTCTTTACTAGATGCCTTATATGCCCCCCAAGTGATTGAGGAACTTTAGGTCCTCGGTCACTTGCCTTGACTGGGACCTGTTCGAACATTACTGCTCATAGCAATGAATTTAAAATAAAAATATAGTAAAATAATACATGTAATGAGCAAATACTTGTAATAAATACAATAGTTGGCAAGAATGACTGGCTGCGCACAGTCCCTTATATTTCTCATAATAAATGGACAAACTGTGTATGTACGAGGGATCACTGAAATGATCTTACACTTATAAGCGATCAGTTACATAAAATGACCAACCCTTTTTCATAACTTGTAAAAAAGCAAAATTAATACAAGCCAATTCTTTAAGAAGAATTTTTTATTGGTAGTACTTGCACAGGTGTTCTCCATTCCAATAGCAAGGAATAAGATCTCCATTCAAGCGAGCAAGTTTATAGGTGCATGGTTGAAGGACTTCTTCAATTTGGTACGGTCCTTCCAATTAGGTTCTAGTACTCCAACAGCCTGGTCGCGGGTATTAAGGAAAACCCTTTGAAGTACTAGGTCTCCGACACTGAACTTCCTCTCGCGTACTTTAGAGTTTAAATATCGGGCGACCTTTTGCTGGTAAGCAGCTACTCAGAGTTGGGCTTGCTCTCGCTTTTCATCGACCAAATCCATCAATAGCTGGCTATTAGAACTTTGATCATACGTTATTCTTCGATGCGATGGCGGATCTAACTCAACAGGCAACATAGCCTCATATCCATAAGCTAAGGAAAATGGAGTATGGCCTGTTGCTGTTCGATGAGAAGTGTTGTATGACAAAAGGACTTCAGGCAATTGCTCTGGCCAAGCCCCATTTGCTTCCTCAAGTCTTTTCTTCAGAGTATCCTTTAGCATTTTATTGACTGCTTCGACTTGTCTGTTTGCTTGAGGATGAGCAACTGAAGAAAAGCTCTTGATAATTCCATGTCGTTTGCAAAAATCCGCAAGCAGATCACAATCAAACTGTGTGTTGTTGTCTGAGACAATTTTTCTTGGCAATCCATAGTGACACACAATGTATTTAACCACGAAATCCAGCACTTTCTTGGTCGTTATGGTTGCAAGTGGCTCAGGTTCGGCCCATTTAGTGAAGTAATCGACGACCACTACGACGTACTTGACACCGCTCTTTCCTGTGGGCAGAGATCCGTTTAAATCTATACCCCAGACTGGGAACGGCCACGGACTTTGCATTTGTTTTAGCTCATTAGGGGCTGCTCGTGGAATTTTTTAGAACCTCTGGCATTTGTCACACCTCCGCACGAACTCCATCGAGTCTTCATTCATTAACGGTCAGATGTATCCTTGCCTTAAGATCTTTTTTGATAAACTCTGCCCCCCAGCATGGTCCCCACAAAAGCCTTCGTGGACCTCTTTCATCAATTCTTTGGCCTTCTCTTTCAAAATACATCTGAGGAGTGGCATTGAGTATCCCCTTTGGTACAGGATTCCATTGACCAGGATATACCTAGCAGCCTGCCGCTGAAGGGTCCTAGCTTTGTTTCTGTCCGTCGGTAACACGCCTTGTGTCAGGTACTCCATGTAAGGTTCCATCCATGTATCCGCCGCCTGGATCACCAAAGAGGTCTCCTATGCTTGGATGCTTGGTGTAGATAGTCGCTCAACTGGCACTATGTTCAGAGTGTCAGCATCCTTGGCACTTTCCAGTTTGGCCAAAGCATTAGCGTTTGAATTCTGGTCACGAGGTACTTGCTGGAGAGTGTACTTATCAAACTGCGGCAATAGATCCTTTGCTTTATTCAAGTAAGCGACCATTTTTAAGCCTCGGGCCTGGTACTCTCCAATGATCTGATTAACTACTAATTGAGAGTCACTGTAGATGTCAAGTGACTTTATGTGCATACTCTTGGCTAACCGTAATCCAGCGAGCAGTGCTTCATACTCGGCTTTTTTGTTAGAAGCAGTGAAGTCAAACCTGATTGCGCAGTGAAATTGATGCTCCTCAGGCGTTATCAAAATCACTCCTGCTTCTGCGTGATGTTCATTAGAAGAGCCGTCCATGTACAACTTCCATGAGGGAGTTTGGTTTTGAGGCTCAGGCTCTTCAGGCGCTTCTGGCTGCTCGCTGTCTGGAAGCCCAGCAAGTTCTGTGATGAAGTCTACCAGGGCTTGCCCTTTTATCGCTACTCGTGGCAAGTAAGAGATATCAAATTGCCCAAGTTCGACCGCCCATTTCAATAATCTACCTGCGACTTCTGGCTTCTGTAGAACTTGCCGTAGAGGTTGGTCGGTCAAAATTGTGATTGGGTGAGCTTGGAAGTAGGGCCGCAACTTAATAGTGCCTAAAATTAAGCAATAGGCTAATTTTTCAATAGGTGGATACTGCAGCTCCGCTCCAATTAGCCTCTTGCTTAAATAATAAACGCTCTTTTGCATGCCTTCCTCTTCTCTTACTAGGACATCACTAGCAGCGTATTCAGTGATCGCCAAATAGATGAACAAAGTCTCTTTATCAACCGGCTTTGATAGAATCGGAGGTTGCGACATGTGAGTCTTTAAGGCTTGAAAAGCTTGTTCGCACTCCTCCGTCCATTCGAATTTCTTGTTGCCTCTGAGTGGATTAAAAAATGGGAAGCATTTGTCCGTCGATTTAGAAATAAATCTACTGAGAGCCACAATTCTTTCGGTCAAGCTTTGAACATCCTTGATCGTTGCTGGTGATTTCATATCGACCAGGGCTTTGATCTTCTCGGGATTGGCCTCAATTCCTCGCGAGTTTACTATGAATCCCAAGAACTTCCCTGATCCTACTCCGAAGGAGCACTTGAGGGGATTCAGCTTCATCTAATATTTGTTCAAGACGTTGAAGCATTCTTGCAAGTCCCCTATATTCCCTTCTACCTTCTTCAACTTAACCAGCATGTCATCGACATATACCTCCATGTTTGTGCCGATCAGCTCCTTAAACATGAGGTTGACCAGTCGCTGGTAAGTCGCACTAGCATTTTTCAAACCGAAGGGCATTACTCTGTAACAGTAAAGCCTTGTGTCAGTCTGAAAGCTAATGTGATCCTTATCGAGAGGATGCATACTGATCTGATTATATCCAGAGTATGCATCCATGAATGAGAGAATCTCGTGCCCTGCAGTGCCATCGACCAGTTGGTCGCCACTTGCCATTTGGCTTGGGAACAAGCACGGGATTAGAGACCCATGATGAATAAAACGCTACCCTGATGAATCCATTCTCCTTCAGCTTCTCAACTTCTTCCTTTAGGTCCTTTGATCTATCTTTGTTAAGCATCCTCATTTTCTGCTGCACTGGTGGAAAACTCTTGTCTATGTTCAGGACATGGCTAATGACTGCAGGGTCTATTCTGACCATGTCTTTGTGTTACCAGGCAAAGACTTCCTGGTTTTTCCTCAAAAATCCCACCAGCGTTCGCTTTGTTGTTGTCTCTAAGTTTTAACCGACTTTCACAACCCTGGTCGGATTTTCTTCATCGAGTTAGACCTCCTCAAGGTCCTCGATGGGTCCTATCTCTTCATCAAAATCCCCAAATCAAGGATCTAAATCTCTGTCCTCACTTTGGGCAACGCCCTATTTGGTGACATCATCACCTGATTGGGCTAGTACATCAACAGCCATTTGTGACTCTTTTCTAGCAACTTCCCTCGATACACCTTTCTTTGCTTTAGATACCGAGGCATTGTAGCACTCCCTGGCTTCCCGTTGATTTCCCAACACGCATCCTACCCATGCGTCGATCGGGAATTTCATGGCCAGGTGCCATATCGAGGTAACGGCTCGCAAGTCGACCAGAATTGGCCTCCCTATTACAGCATTATATGCTGAAGGACAATCAACTACTATGAAAGTAGTGAGTAATGTCCTATTTGCAGGTGCAGTTTCTGTTGTTATTGGGAGCCTAATCGACCCAGTTGGGGCAAGCCCTTCGCCAGAAAAACCATAAATGGTTTGGTTGCACGATTCCAGGTCCTTGACGGACAATTTCATTCTTTCCAATGAAGACTTGTATAAGATGTTGACTGAGCTTCCCGTGTCAACCAACACCCTCTTAACCATCATGTTGGCGATTTGAACATCAATGACTAGCGGATCGAAGTGTGGGAATCGTACGTGATGGGCATCATCTTCAAAGAAGGTTATCAATTCCTCCTCTGTTCGAGCCCTCTTTGGTGCTCGATCCTCCACACTCATCATCTCGATGTCCTGGTCGTGGTGTAGGTTTCGAGCGTATCGCTCCCTTGCCTTCCCATTGTCCCCTGCAAGGTGTGGGCCACCACAAATGGTGAGTAATGTACCTGCCACAGGAGCTGGCTGTAAAGGTGGCGAGCGTTGGCGTGCAGGCGCATGCTCGTTGCCACCTTGAGCCTCTCGCTAAGATCCTCCCGCGGCTCGCACATATATCCTTAGATGTCCCTGCTTGATCAGGAACTTAATTTCGTCTTTCAACTGGTTGCACTCATTGGTGTCATGTCCGTAGTCATTGTCAAAATGACAGAATTTTGTCGTATCCCTCTTGGAGATATCCTTCCTTATAGGTACAGGTTGCTTATAAGGAACATTAGAGCTGGTCTCCTGGTAGACCTCTGCTCGACTTTCAACAAAGGTCGTATAGTTTGTGAATCTTGGCTCATATATATTGCCTTTGGGGCATTTATTCTCAGACGCTGACGGCTCGTTCCCCGCCCTTTTTCCACCATTTATGCCATTTTTGTTCCCGTTGCCCTTGTTGTTGCCATTGGGTTTATTCGACCCATTGGCGGTCTTGGCGGGTTCTTCCTTCGGTCCCTTGTCTTTCGTAGGTGATTTCCCCTTGTTGGCAATCGCGTCCTCGAGCTTGATGTACCGATCAACTAGATCTAGAAACTCCTGGGTACTCTTTACCCCATTTTTCCTTAGGCTGTTCCAGAGGGGATAATGGCGTCTGACCCCGGCAGTTAAGGCCATCATCTTTCCCTCGTCGCCCATTTTTTTGGCTCCAACTGCTGCTCGCATAAAGCGCTGGACATACTCCTTTAAGGGTCCTCCCTCCTTTTGGCGTATCTCGACCAGCTGATTGGCCTTAGTGGGGTTACAAGACCCGCATAAAATTTTCCGTAAAATTCCTTCTTGAACATCTCCCAGGATACTATGCTAGCAGGAGGGAAGTTAAAGAACAACTCCTGGGCGGTGTCAGATAGTGTGGCGGGGAAGATCCTGCATCGGGCATCGTCCGACACCTTCTGAATATCCATTTGTATCTCAAATTTGTTGACGTGAGATACTGAGTCTCCAAACCCATCAAAATTTGGCAGTACTGGCATTTTGAATTTGCTGGGAGTTTCTGCCACGACAATCCTTTGCACAAACAGAGTGCCTCTCCTCCGGTCGTACTCTATGTGGGATGTTCGACTCCTGACCAACTACTGTACTGCCTAGTTCTATGCATCAATTTTTGCCTGACCGCATCTGGGATCGCTGGGGCGACTGGTGCTGGAGGGGCGTACTCATCGTGCCTCTCACGACGGTCGTTGAGCACGTCCCTCAAATAATCTTCCCTACGCCTCTGCTCGCTAACCCCTAGCTGATCAAAGACGTTATTTTTTCAGGGTTGCCCCCCAGTGTTATGGCTCATCAGCCTATTTTCTCTAGGTGGGGGGTTTCTATTTCCACCTCTTCTTTCGTCCTTCCGACCAACATTCCCCTTGCCAGAGTCGGCCTCATTATAGTCATGGCCGTCTCTAAACGGTGGCCGACTATGGCGCGATCAGCTGTTAACGTTGTTTCCTCCTTGGGCTGGCATCTCCCGAGCGTCAGGGGGAGGCATGCGCTAGTCGTTGGGTTCCCGTGCATTATTATGCCGTGGGGGCCTCTGATCGCAGAACCTGACTCGTTGATCCTTCTATTGGCCAAAGGATGCTACCCCCTGCTCGGTGGATTCGGCTCTTCGTCCCCTGGGCATCTAGGGCTGCGGGGCGGCTGCCCAGCCCTATTCTGCCTCTGGCGCTGGGGATTGACACGACCAGCTTGAGATGGTGGCTGCTGCTAGGGATCCCGAATTGGGACATCGTCCTGAGCCACAGGTGGCTGCTCCGGCCTTTGGGGGCTTGCTGGCTGGAGCGGAGGACTTGGATTGGGAGCCCGCTGAGGTGGCGCACTCGGTGGATGATCCGGTTGTGAGGCCGGCACACCTTGTCCTCAAGCCAATTGAATGGCTGCTTCAAGAGCGATCATGGCATCCCTTGACTATTGCATGATGTTATTGAGGCATGCTTATTAGCATTGCTATGCATGTGAATGAATATCTGGATAAATTTCTATACTTTGATTGCTTGTGAATGATTGGAGTTCCAGTAATGGATATGAAAGGATTATTACCCTGTCATCATAGCCTAATTGCCGAGTCATTGATTGCAGATTTACTTGAATAGTTATGCATTCAAGAAAATCCACACGACTAGCTGGCAAGTTTGGGGCAAGAGATGATGACCGGGGCCCGACCCCTCCGCCAGTCCCTGAGAACTGGCAGCAGTTAATGGACGACATGCAGGCCCGACTTCAGAGCCAAGATGAATAGATTCGAATTCTGCAGTAGGCTCCATCTGGGAGTGTTGCCCCTGTTGTGCCACCGACGATGGTACCTGTGGTACAGCCAGTTGATGTTGGGAACAAGTGGGAACCGTTGTATGACCGGTTCAGAAAGAAACAGCCCCCGATCTTTGAAGGTGGACCAGATCCACTGAAGGCTGAGCAGTGGATGATTATGATCACTACTATACTTGATTTTATGAGAGTGGAAGGGTATGACAGGGTGGCTTGTGCCATTTATATGCTGAGGGAGGATGCCCGAATTTGGTGGGAGGTGGCATCACAGACTAGGGATGTTGCTGCATTGACTTGGGAAGGGTTTAAGGACCTGTTTAATCAAAATTATTATAATGTTGCCATTCGGGCAGCGAAAGTGAAAGAGTTCGTGGGGCTGGTTCAGGGCAGTATGACAGTTACAGAATATGCCCTGAAGTTTGATAGACTCGCGAAGTTCGCACCAGATCTTGTGCCTACTGACGCAGCTAGGCAGGACAGATTTACCAGAGGGCTGAATGCTATGATAGCCCGAGATGTAAGGATTACCACAGTTCCTGGAGGGACTACTTATGCCCAGGCTGTGGAGAAGGCTTTTACCGCTGAGGAAGCAGAGAATAAGATATGGAGGGAGAGTGATGTGAGAAGGGAGGGCCGCAGGGCGGTGCCTCCATATTCTGGTTCTGGTAGGGGCAGAGGCCCCAACTATTTGAAGAGGAAAACTCCTGATGTTTCGATCGCTCCTGGTCTTGATAGGAGAGGTCGGGGTACTCAGGGTGGCCGTCAGGGAGGTGGTGATTCATGGAGGACTTATCCAGAGTGCACGAGGTGCAAGAGGCGCCATCTGGGCGAGTGTCGGGCTAAGGCCTGCTATGTGTGCGGGGTGGTGGGACACCTCAGGAAAGATTGCCCGACAATGAAGAAGGGAGAGACAGGAAAGGTGGACAGCTTGACTCGAGCTCGAGTGTTCACCCTGACGTAGGCCGAGGCCGAGGCTAGTCCCTCGGTAGTGACAGGTCAGCTTTCTAGTGTTGGCATTCCTTTTACTGTGTTGATTGATTCTGGTGCTACGCATTCATTTGTATCTGATAAGGTGATTGATAGACTGTGTTGACCTAGTGAGTATAGTGCTTCAGGGTTTGGGAATATATTGCCTACAGGAGAACTGGTAGTATCTAAGAGGTGGATTAGAGCACCGCCAGTGATAGTTGATGGTAGGGAGTTATCTGTAGACTTGATTGAGTTGAGTATGGAGGATTTTGATATGATTTTAGGTATGGATTGGCTGGTTAGATACGGAGCTACCATTGACTGTAGGAAGAAGATGGTAACTTTTGAGCCAGAGGGCGAGGATCCCTTTGTTTTTGTGGGGGCGGTGCATGGACCCCGCGTACCCAGGATATCTGCATTGAGGGCCAGAGATTTGCTACAAGGTGGATGTATAGGCTTTTTGGCTAGTGTGGTGGATACCACCAGAGTTTCACCAGTAGGACCGGAGGACACCAGATTGGTTTGCGAATTCTTGGGTGTGTTCCCTGAGGATTTGCCTGGGTTGCCGCCGCGTAGAGAGATTCAATTTGTTATTGAGTTAGCACCAGGGACAGAGCCAGTGTCGAGGGCACCATATAGGATGGCACCGGCAGAATTGAAAGAATTAAAGATACAGCTGCAGGAGCTTCTGGATTTGGGGTTCATCAGACCTAGCTACTCACCATGGGATGCTCCAGTTTTGTTTGTTAAGAAGAAGGACGGGACTTTGAGGATGTGTATTGACTATCGGGAATTGAATAAGTTAACTATCAAGAATAAGTACCCCCTACCAAGGATTGATGACTTGTTCGATCAGCTGCAGGGTAAGACGGTGTTCTCAAAGATTGATCTTCGATCTGGTTATCACCAGCTAAGGATCAAGGATGAGGACATAACTAAGACAGCCTTTCGAACGCGGTATGGGCACTATGAGTTCTTGGTCATGTCTTTTGGTTTGACCAATGCCCCAGCAGCCTTTATGGATCTAATGAACAGGGTGTTCAAGGACTTCCTAGATCAGTTTGTTATAGTCTTCATCGACGACATCTTGGTATATTCCAGTTCAGAGGCAGAGCAAGAGTTTCATCTTCGACAGGTTCTTCAGAGGTTGAGGGAGCATCAGTTGTACGCTAAGTTTAAGAAGTGTGAGTTCTGGTTACCTGAAGTGACATTCCTTGGACACATTGTTGGCACAGATGGGATTAAGGTAGACCCATCTAAGATAGAGGCAGTTAGGGATTGGCCGAGGCCAAGGAACGCCTCGGAGGTGCGGAGTTTTCTGGGGTTAGCAGGTTACTACAGACGGTTTGTAGAGGGCTTTTCAAAGATAGCAGCACCGATGACAGAATTGACAAGAAAGAATTTGAAGTTCTTCTGGTCGGACAAGTGTGAAGATAGTTTCCAGGAGTTGAAGCGACGACTTATTACAGCGCCAGTGTTGAGTCTTCCTTCGGGGGAAGGGAAGTTTGTTGTTTATTGCGATGCATCGAGGTTGGGCTTAGGCTGTGTGTTGATGCAGAATGAGAAGGTCATAGCTTATGCATCACGACAGCTGAAGGAGTATGAGCAGCGGTATCCTACTCATGACTTGGAGCTGGCAGCAGTGGTTTTTGCACTGAAGATTTGGCGGCATTATCTATATGGGGAGAAGTGTGAGGTGTACACTGACCATAAGAGCCTGAAGTATTTCTTTACACAGAAGGACCTGAATATGAGACAGAGACGTTGGCTAGAATTGGTAAAGGATTATGATTGTGATATTCTTTACCATCCAGGGAAAGCCAATGTGGTGGCGGATGCATTGAGCCGTAGAGGTCCAGGTCAGTTGTATAGCTCTGTTCAGATCTCAAGGGAGTTAGCTGATGAGATGGTTAGAGCGGGGATAGATTTGGTGGTGGGCAGGTTGGCTAATATTACTTGGCAGTCGACCCTGCTAGAGCGGATCAGAGAGGGGCAGTTGACAGACGCTCAGTTACAGAGGGTTAGAGAGGATGTCTTAGCGGGAGTAGCTAAGGACTATTCAGTTTCTGAGATTGGATTACTTCGGTATCAGGGACGGATTTGTGTTCCAGCTGATGAGGGGATCAGACGAGAGATATTAGATGAGTCTCATACGACGCCGTACTCACTTCATCCGGGTACCACGAAGATGTATCAGGATCTGCGAACTTTGTCTTGGTGGCCCGGGATGAAGAGGGATGTGGTTGAGTACGTTGCTAGGTGCTTAACCTGTCAGCAGGTAAAAGCTGAGCATCAGCGACCAGCGGGGTTGCTTCAGCCTTTGGGCATTCCTGAATGGAAATAGGAGGATATTACCATGGATTTTGTGGGAGGTCTGCCCAGGACAGTAGGACTTCATGACTCGGTGTGGGTGATAGTGGATAGATACACCAAGTCAGCCCATTTTCTTCCAGTGAGGTGAACATATACTGTGGATCAGTATGTTGAATTGTATGTGAGGGAGATTGTACGTCTCCATGGGGTTCCTAAGTCTATCGTGTCAGGCCGGGATCCTATTTTCACTTCCAAGTTCTGGGGTGGTTTGCAGAAAGCTCTGGGGACTCAGTTGAAGTTAAGCACAGCCTTTCATCCTCCGACTGATGGACAGTCTGAGAGGACGATATTGGAGGATATGCTCAGAGCATGTGTGATTGATTTTTAGGGTTCATGGAGTAAGTACCTTCCGTTGATTGAGTTCTCGTATAAAATAGCTATCAGTCAATGATTGGAGTAGCTCCCTATGAGATGTTATATGGGAGGAAGTGTAGATCGCCCATTCATTGGGATGAGATGGGTGAGAGGAGATATTTGGGGCCAGATATGGTTCAGAGGACAAGTGAGGCCATAGAGAAGATCCGGGCTAGGATGCTCGCTTCTCAGAGTAGACAGAAAAGCTACGCTGATCCTAAGCATAGGGGTGTGGAGTTCCAAGTTAGGGACCACATCTTTCTCAGAGCTTCACCATTGCGAGGGGTGAGGAGGTTTGGAAATAAGGGCAAGCTAAGCCCTAGATTCATTGGACCTGGAAAGGGTTGGTCAGGTGGCTTACAGGTTAGCTTTGCCGCCATCGTTGTCTGGAGTTCATGATGTATTCCATGTCTCCATGCTTCAGAAGTATGTCTCAGATGTGACTCATGTGTTGAGGCATGAAGATTTGGAGTTACAAGCAGATTTGGCTTATGAAGAGCAACCGGTTCAGATCTTGGATCGAAAAGATAAAGTGTTGCGGAATAAGACGATTCCTCTTGTTAAGGTGTTGTGGAGGAAAAGTAAGGTCGAGGAGGCGACCTGGGAGCTTGAGACAGCGATGCGGGACCAGTATCCCGAGTTATTCAGGTAAATTTCAAGGACGAAATTCTCATTAGGAGGGGATAGTTGTAACGACCCAAATTCGCTAATAAGGCTAAGGGGCCTTGATTAGTGTGCCTGAAGGGCATAAAGGGAATTATGTGTGATTTTAATTATTAAGATGCATGATTATGAGTTAAAGCATGTTATATGATTATTTGAGTATTTGAGATGCATGACTATGTGTATTAGTATGCATGTAGGCCCTGATTAGGTTAGAAGGGCATAATCGTAACTTTGGCCATTATGGGCATAACTGCTTTGATATATGTGATAATTGTCGAGACCACATTATTATGTGGATAAATCTGTGATCTGTGACTCGAGACGATCCTAATGAGCAAAGTAGCGGAAAAGTCATGGCGGGGATTTATACCCGGCTCGGGGTGAGCTTAGGGGTATAAATGGGAATTTAGCGAATATACTGGAGTTTATTTTGACATTGAGGAATATTATTGGTGGTTAATTAGGTATCGGGAATTAAGCGGGAAATATTAGAGACACTCGAGGAGTTAGCGGGAATTGGGTAAAATTACTAAAATGCCCTTAAGTGGATTAAAGGGTTTAGATTTAATAGGGAGGGCATAATGGTCATTTGGCTTACAGGAGTTAAGTATTACCAAGGCTTTATGTTAGTGGGAAGTGTAGAGAAATGTAGAAGTCTGAAAAAGAAGGAAAAGGAAGGGAAAAGAAAGGAAGGAAATCAGAGAGAGTTCTCTAGGTCGGTTTTTATTTCCTTCACCTGTTTCTTGAGGATTTCTGGAGTAGAGCTCAGAGGAGAACTGGGATAAACTAAGCATCAAGGATTCTAAGCTAAGTGTGGGGAATTGACAAAGGTTTAGCAAGGGTTCATCAACACTTGAGGTAAGACTTTAGAGTTCTTCAGTTTCTGTTTCTGGTTTTTGAGCTATGGTGCTTAAGTTGAATTAGATGGAACTTTAGGGAATTCAGGTCTAAGGCTGAGGAGGAGTAAGCCAAGGAAGTCTTGAGGCAACTTGTGGTCGAAATTCCACCAAAGGTATAAACCCTTAACTCCAACTTTGTTGTTCAGCTGGTTTTTACTGAGTTTTAGAGCTTAGAAGTGGCTATGGTGAATTTTGAGTTTGGGGATGTATGTGCTTGAGTTCTAGGTATTTGGGGTGCTTGGGATGAGTGGAGTATGGTCATAAGGTTGTTTTTGAGGTTGGGGAAGATTTGGAAGAGTTTTGGTTGAGGTTGGTTCGAGGAAATCGCAAGAGGGGAAAACTGAAGCTGGTCTGTCTGTGACTAGCGCTACAGCACTAGCCTTTGGGCACTGTAGCGCTAGGCCATGATGCTGAGGGGATTTTGGCTTCTGTTTGTAGCGCTGTAGCGCCCTCCCATGAGCACTGTAGCGCTACCCTGTTTTCATAAAGGGATTTTAGGGTTATTTGCAAGGGTTTTTGACCAAGGGTTTGGGGTTTGATTCCACCACCTTGTTTGGTGGAACTAGGACTTCCCGGGGGGCTCGGGATTGGCCCCAGGGCTGGGTTTTGGACTTGAGGGTTGATGATAACTTTGTCCCATGATTGTGTTTAGGTGAGCGCTAGGGCTCGAGTAGGATCGTACTCAAGGAGTCAAGGGATCAAAGCTAGTGAATTGAAAGGTAAGAAAACTGCACCCGATTATATGTTTGTGATGGGACTAAGGGCTCCCAAGAATTGTATCGTGTCAATGATGGTATTACGCCATGGGACATGTAAAGCGGCCTAAGAGTGTCGTACATAGTATTTGCGCACAGGGCGCGGCTTGGCCACTGGTAGCCGAGAATATTCACTGAGCTCGGCTTAAGCAGGCCGGAGTCAGTGGGATAACGGAGGGAGCAGCCTGAGAGCGCTAGCCCTAGTTATCATTTGTGCAGTGATATGTGATATGAATTGATATGCTTAGTATGTTGAATACTTGGTCATGCTGAATGATTATATGTTTGAGAACTTGTGATACAATGTGAGATATGGGTTTGTCTGTTTATTGCTTATGCTCTGTTGTTGTGTTTTCTTGCTGGGCCTTGGCTCACGGGTGCTACGTGGTGCAGGTAAGGGCAAAGGCAAGCTGGACCAAGCCTGAGATGGAGAGCTCCGAGGTGGAATGTACATAGCCAGCTGTTCGATCGCCATGGTCGAGGGGTGGATCAGGACAGGGATTACCTAATTGTCAGTTTTGCCTTAGTATGGCCTGATATTGTGCATAAACCTTGTGTCTTTTGTAAACGATCTTAAAACTTGTATCTTTTTGGGATCCCGTGTAAAGGATAATGTTTCTTAATGGAAATGTGGCTTTTGAGACCAAACCATTTTAAACCTTAGTTCCTTTACAGTTTCAGTAACACGATTTTAATTAAATGACTTGATTAGCAAGTCTGGCACTTTATAAACACACAGTGTAATGGTCTTGGCTATCCAAGGCGTTACACATCCTCCCTTCTCTCTCTTTATTTTTCTCTAAGTCTTACCAAGGGGAATTTTGCAAATCAAGCTAGGATTTGAGCTTCTAACTTGGAAAATTGCTCAGTATCAATCTGTGGATTCAAGCAGGGCTAAGGTAAATCTTTAATTGTGATTCTAACCATTGAATTCTATGATTATTTGGCTGAATTTCTGGTTATCTTAAGGTTCTAAAGTTTGAGACTGAATTTTGGGGTTTGATGAGTTTTAAAGGTAGAGTTTGTTAGGTTTTGCTGCTGGAATCATAGTAGAACTTATGGGATAAATAAATAAGGTTGTTAGATGGATTTCAGAGGTATTTGGCTTGATTTTGGTAGAGAAATGGTGGGTTTTTCTGGGCTCAAGGGGTCAGGCCGCGGCGCTGTTCTTGCTGAGCCGCGACCCCATAGAACTTGGGGCATCTGGAATTGAAGGCGCGACGCGGCGCCCTTCAGAAAGGGTCGCGAGGCGTGTAGGCTGTTTTGAGGCAGGGCCTCGGGTTGAGCTTGGGGCCACAGCATGAGTCCCTAGGGTCGCGGCGCTTAGTGCATTTTTGGGTTCTAGAGAGGTTTTAGGCTTGGGAATTCAATAGTTAAGGCTCGGGATGGATTTTGTCACCCGAATTGATAGAATTCAATGTCTCAGAGACTAGAACCATAATCTAAAGTTATTTAATGGATTAGAACTTGATGGGTGGAAATTGTTAATGCGTTGTGACTAGGGTTTCGGTGAGGCTCGGACTAGGGAACTGTGCTCGGGACATCGGTGCTTGGGAAGCTCGGGACATAGGTAAGAAAACTACTATTCCCCATAGAGCTTGTGTTGTAGGGCTTGGCCCTATATGATTGAGTTGCAGGGCTCGGCCCTATATGACTGTGTTGCAGGGCGGGACTTTTGTTTGAGTTTATATGTGTTTTGATATCTGTTTAGTTATATTATGTGTGTATATAAATGATGGAACGTTGATGGCCGGGAGCGGCGAAGGCCGGGAACGGCGAGGGCCGAGAATGGCAAAGGTCGAGAATGGCAAGGGACCGAGAGCAGCGTTTAGCACGCGGAGTGCGAGTTGCCAGGGCGGGACCCTAAAGGATACTTGGGATATCCTTATGGTATAGACCGCGAACCTAGGGCTTGGTAAAGCGCTTGGAATGGCATGGTCGTACGTGTATAACCTAATGATAGCTTGACTTTATGTTAAGTGTTTGATATGCATATATCATCTGCTTGTGAGGGTTTTCTTGCTGGGCTTCGGCTCACGGGTGCTCTATGGTGCAGGTAAAGGCAGGGAAATTCGATCAACCTTGAGTATGGTGAGCGTGACGAGCAGCGTGTACGTGTCTGTTCTGCCTGGCTAGGGGTGTTTTTGGGGGATGATTGTATTAAACTTAAATTTTTTCGTTTAGTCGACTCTGGTTATATTTTGAGTTGTAAATATTTCTAAACAATGTTTTGGGATCCCAAATGTTAAACGTTTTATAAATTTTTTTTCGATGAAAGGTTTCTTCTCAAGTTTATGACTCTGATTACAATTTAATTACACTTTTGTCCTAAAAACCTCGATTAGCGAGTTAATTTCACATTTTAAACTCACTTGGTAACGGCTCTAAGGCAGTAGGGCGTTACAGCTAGCCACTGTGCATCGATGTGCCTATTGTTAAGGACTATACCACAATTGTGTGTGTCAACCAAAGTGGTCACTCTAAAGGTCACACCATCCTACTTCACATGTGCATAAACCACCTTAGGACAACCATTTGCCTTACACTTAGCTCTAAATTTTTGCCTGTCATTTGTTGTCAACTTGTACTCTTTTTCATTGTGTATGAAGAACTCCTTCACTACATTTCTAAGTAGCTACACAGTCCCAAATTCTAAGCCCAAAGTAAACTTGAAATCAGCTATCTTGGTTTTTGGATTGTATTCTAGCTTTGACTTTGTTGGAGTACTACTCTCTTCATCACTATTCACACTTGCTAAATCATCCCCTAATTCAATACCACCATCATCCTCATTTAGTTCATCCACACGTAACTCTGTAACACTCCCCCACCAAGTACTAGGGTCTTTAGGAACATAAGATTTCCTCTCACCTTCAGGTTCAACCTCATACTCTTCCTCGTGCAATTCAAAGTCATCTGCTTGTGCTTGTTGTTCTGGTTGTGTGTCTCTGGTTGTGTTCGTGGTGCATCTGGTTCATTTTATTTTGTGTCTAGTAGTGTTTGTGCTGCATTTGGTTCATTTTCTTCCATGTATGGTTATGTTTGAGGTGGTGTTGTGCCTGCCCTCTTCATCCTTCTGACTATACACCTTCTGGCTCTGGGAGTTTCTCCAGCTTCTGTTGGTTTTGTTGCTCTAGTGACCAATACCTCTGAAGATATAGGTTCAATACATGTTGGCGTTTCATGTGGTTATGGTTTTGTTACAGTAGGGGCTTCATCATCATCACTAATCACCACTACATCGCCTTCCTCATCATCATCCTCCTCCTCCTCACTATCTGTGATTTCTCTGTCCTCGGGAGAGGTGTACACAAAAAATTCCTATTCTGCTTCATCATCTTCTTCATTGGTTGACACCTCGGAAGAATGGACAGAGTCATCCACCCCTGCTGCATACAACTCACCCCATTTGAGAAACAAATTGTAAATGTGGTCATCTTCATTCCTCTGTCCTACTGGATTGACAATGACATCTGCAACCACACCCATTAGTAGCTCCTCAATTATGCAACCCTTTACTTCAGGTGGTGGTTCAGGTATATGTGGCACTGCTGCATCATCTTGTTTCCACTCCACAACAAGCACAGGGTCAAGTAAGACCAAAAAATTTTGAGCCTCTCTATACTGATGTTGTAACGCCCTGGTTACCACAGAACAGTTACGGTGAACAGTGAACCAGAAATTTAACTCGCTACCTGAGTTCTTCGGTTAAAAATGTGCTTCTAGGTATTATTAATAGGCTAAGGTAGAAAACCAATCAAAAGGAAAATATATATTAAATTTAACACATAAAACTGTTCATGGACCCATCAAAAACATTTACAAGTTATTTACAACTCAAAATGGTCATTACAATTTCAAGTTTACAAACCCGTCGACCTAAGCGACAAAAATAGGGAAAACCCCCTAATTCCTCTGAGAACTCATTGGTCGTTGTGGTCAAGCGGCCGCATATGTACACAGCACCACCTAAGCTCTCCACTCAAGGCTGGGTGAGCTTTTCTTTCCCTTTACCTACACCACATAGCACCCATGAGCCAAAGCCCAGCAAGAAAACACAATATAGCATGAATATAATATCAACAATTATCATAATCATCATTCAGGACTTTCAGTCTAAAACAAATGAGTGACAGTCGCAAAAGTCACTAAGGTGGGTTCCGTTCCCTCCAGCCATGTGACGATAGGGTCACTGGGGCTTTACAAATAAGTGATCCTTTCACTAGCTTAAACATGATAGGTGCTTGATGACTAGTCACCAACATAATCCACCTCATGACCATAGAGTCATAACCATGGGATTCCACTCCCTAGCCATGTGACAAGCTCTCACCTAGGCCTTTGGCCCTGGCTCTGAGTAACTAGTCCTAGACTAGTCAAGCGCTTATAAGTTTCATTGACCTTAGGGTCGGTCCAGCATTAATGCCCCTAGAGCCATTCAACGCTGATATCGATTAGATCTAATCTTTTATCGGCTCTGCGTTCATAACGCTTATGCCGTTTCTGACTCTCAGGTCAGTAATACGCGACCAGTGTCGTCCCTGACTAATCAGTGCCATACACAAGTAAGTAAGCTCTGCTAAGCATTTAATATGCAATCAATGTCCACATTTACCAATCAACATGCCTCAACAACAATCATGCATGTCATATACACAGGTGCAGTTTTCTTACCTCTGGTTCTAGTGAGAATTAATATAAGAACAACCCTTGAGAACGATCTGTCTTTTTGTCCCATAGCAGTTACCTGGTCATAACCAATTATGGTAATCCTGTTGGGAAATATGTATTTGCCTCAATGGAAATAGGTAAGATAATTACAACTCTAAACTAAATATTACAAATAAATATTATTGATTAAAAAGTGTTACAACTCTATGACAAAAATTACATGTAAATATAGAGAAAGAGGTAGAAGATGATAGAAATAGAAGATACAACTCCTAGACAAAAAGATACAAATAAACTAGAAGTAGTAGAATGAAAGATATAGATGAGATTACAACTCTAAAACAAAAGATACATATAAAAGAGTAAATATAGAATAATAGAAGAAATGAAAAGCAATAGAATAAAAGAAATCGAACAAGAACAATGAACTAAGAACTCTTACTCACACAACCAAAGTGAAGAGTGTTGGGGATCACCAACTTGAACAAGGTTTGAAACATTTGTCCAAAAGCTTATTTCCCCCTAACTCAAGCACTAAGGGATCTCTCACATATATTGGAAATGCTTTCTGGAATAATCAAGCCTCAAGGTGTTTCTAGCCAAGTGCTCTAATGGATAGAAATGTTGTATCTTACAAGTGAGCATTAGGCTCCTATTTATAGAGTTTTGAGACACCCTTTGAATTTAAAATTCCACCAACCCCCATGGTTGTTACCAATGATTAATTGGATGTTTTATGGAATTAAAATAGAGATTAGGGAGTTACTTGGCTGTTGGAAACGTTCAAAATTGGATAAAAACCGAAATTGTATGAAGCTGTCAGCCACTAGGGCCGCAGTGCTTGTTTCAAGCGCCGCGGCCCTTGGTCATTTTCAGCAACCAATTTTTTAGTTTTTTTTTCAAAACGTTCCAATTTATTCCTACTTGATTTTGTAACTTCCATACACAATATGGGAGTTAAAATCACATCTCTATCAGCCATTTCTCATATGGCTTTAAGAAATTCATCTCAATATTGTGTAACAACAAATCTGCACAATAATAGGTGATATTTAGGAGTTACAAATTTGTGATGAATTTGTAACACCAAATATGTTACATGTTTGGATATTTCACATATATCCAAATAATGTAACTCTCTATTATATGTTACAATATGTGACACTCTATGTCACATTTATTTAATCTAAAACATTATATTATAAAATAATATAATATTACATTATATTATAAAATAATATAACAATTCCATCAATAAAATGAATAATAAAATGTTCCCGGACTAAGACCTAGCCTCCGGGACATCGAATCCCACTAAACCGGGTAGTAGGATCGATCCCGAGGCCTAAGGTTTTAATCCCTAAGTCAAAAACACACTTTTGGCCGAGATGGCCCTCAAGTGTCGCAGCCCTTCCCAAAAAAACAGAGGCAGCAGCCTCAAGCTCCTGCACCCAATGCCGCGGCATTGCCTCCCAAGCGCTGCGGCATTGCCTTCCAGCAGCCAAAAACCCATGTTTTCTCCCATTAAAACCTCGTTTTTTCCCTCTTTCAATCCTTCCAAAAAATTACTCAAACATCTCCAAATCCAAAACCAAGTATTACCACAACACAATCAACATACCAACAACAAAACCCAAGCAAATTTTCTCAAAAACCTCCATGAATTCCCAACTAACCACATCAAAATCTCTTGACTAACAACCATAAGAAAAACAAAGCAATTCTTGAAATTCATGGATAAAATCTTACCTCAAACTGGTTTTGAATCCCTTTCAATGAATGAATCAAGTTCCTAAGTTCAAACCTTTAGTTTCCTAGCTTAATTCCTCAATTTGGCTTCAAAAATTCCAAAGAAGAAAAGAGAGAAAATGATGAACGTGAGGGAGAAAGCTTGGCTCTGTTTTGTTCTATTCTTTCTACAGGTTTCTACAGCCAATAAATCATATATATCCATGCCAAATGACCTTAATGCCCCTAGGTCCTTTAAAAGCTTCTAAAGTCTCCCCAAGGGCAAAATCGTCATCTTCCACCTATTTCGTTAATCATAATTAACACTCTCCAATTCCCGCTATTCTCAATATTCTCAAATACCAATTATTCTTACCCCGTTACCCTTTAATTCCTGGTAACGCTCTAATCACCGAAATACCCCGAGACTCACCCCGAGCCCCAAGCTTAAACCTGTTATGACCAAACCGATAGTTTATATTCAGATATCGTCTCATGCCGAATAGCTCGAACAAATCCACATTATAATGTGGCCTCAACAATTAATCACAAGCATGCACCAAAATATACAAACATGCCCTCAACGGGCAAAATTACCAAAATACCCCTGTAAACAACCATAAAACCCATATTCAAGTGTTTTCCATACAGCTTGAACAGAAAACCAAAGGAGAATTGTTAACCTAACTCTTTAGCCATATCTTCTAAATGATGTATGTTTAAGTTGTCAACTGTGTAGTAGTCAATATATCTACAACTGCCCCCCCCCCTGTACCACCATAATGTAGCTTGACAGTGAATAGGTCTCCATTGCCCCCTGCCACATGAAACCAATGCAAAGAAAAAATAGGTCAATGATTTTGTCAAGAAAATCAAAACCCTAATATTGAAACCCCCATAACACGAACACCCTACAACTCCTCATGTGGATAAACCCCATTTGCTTTTCACCCCATCATAATCAAATAGACAAACAAACGAAACCATGTACAAGTGTACCCCACTGACCACTGATCATGCTAACTGATCGAGATCCCCTAAACAGATAGTGATGTTTTTTAGCACAATATCCAAACCCTTTTAATACATCATCTACCATCCACCATCGAATATTTAAAGTCACACCAGACCCACTGACCCACACACTTTGACCCTATAAAACACACCATTTTTGTAGTTTACTTTGTACCATCAACCATTTTTTTTAAATTGAAACCCTAAAAATCATACAAAACCCAAAACAATACAATGCCAACAGAAGAGGTCACTTACCATAATCAGGGAGTGGCTTGTCTTCACCTCGCAGAAATGGAATTTTCTCCATTCCCAGTTCCTCGTCGATTTCGTAGCTTAGCCACTTCTTCCTTCCTAAACCCAGTGTCGTCTTCTCTTTTTTTCGATAATAATCTTCCACAAAATTTCCCACAAAACCTAAGCTTCCTCCTCTTCGACAAGTTTGTAATGGTTATGGGTTATTTAGTTTTTGTTTTAATTTTATTAATTTTTATTTCATTTATTTTGTAATTAATTGACATATTGGCAAGCACAACTGACCTGATATAGGTCTAAAATGGGCACATAGGACTAATGAGGAGTTAACGGAGTCGATCGAACGGAACTGTAAAAAACCAACTGAATAGTGTTTTAGGAGGTTCGCCCACCGGGGATTAAGTATAAGAAATGACAAAGTATAGGTGGTTTTGCTGCCAATTACTCTAACATTTAATACAAATAATAAAAAAAAATCCACACAACAAATAAAGATATTTTAAAAAGAATTATTTAATAATGTTTACACTATTTTTATATTAACATTTTTTATTTTACAATTGGTTTTAATTATTTAAAAAAAATTAATATTTTTTTCAAGTAAAATGAATCAATTCCAACATTTTATAACTCAATTTTTTTTCCAACAGAACCCACAAAATTTCTAATAACATTTTAAACCAATAACAAAAAAAAAATCCACACAATAAATAAAAATCTTTTAAAAATAACTTTTACACTATTTTTTTTAAAACTAATTTATATAATTGATTTTAATTAGTTTTAATTATTCAAATAATACAAACATTCTTTGTAACTTTTCTAATCTTTTTATTTTGTGTTTATACAACGCTTTTTTTAGCTCAATTTTTTTACACTATTTTCTTTATACTAATCTTTTTTTTTTTTTGAGCTCAATTTTGTTTTTCCAACACAATCCAAAAAAAATTATAAAGCTTTTGAACCATTAACAAAAATAAATTAAACTTTCATCAAAAACCAATCAAAAACTTTTTTAAAAAAAATCCAAAAAAATTCTAATAACCTTTTAAACCAATAACCAAAATAAATAAATTCAACACAATAAACAAAAATATTTTAAAAATAACTCTTTAATAACTTTCACACTATTTTTTTAATACTAACATTATTATATTTATGCAATTGGTTTTAATTATTTAAATAATAAAAATCATCTTTTGCTTAAGTTTTCTAATTTTTTTATGAGCTCAATGTTTTTACACTATTTTTTTTAGACTATTTTTTTAGCTTAATTTTTTTACAGTATTTTCTTTATACTAATCTTTTTTTTAGCTCAATTTTTATTTTTCCAAAACAATGCAAATTTTGTTCAAACCAATAACAAATAGAATTTAAGATTTTTCTCCAAAAGCCAATCGAAAACGTTTTGAAAATAATTCTTTTTAAACTTTTACACTATTTTTTTTATGCTAATCCTTTTTTTAACTCAATTTTTTTCCAAAACAATCCAAAATTTCTCTAAAAAACTTTTAAACTAACAACAACATAATAAATAAAACACTTTTTTCAAAAACCAAACAAACTCTTTTTAAACTTTTACACTTTTTTTTATTCAAATATTTTTTTGAGCTCAAATTACAAGTCAAAAACTTTTTCAAATTACTCTTCTCCAAAGTTTACACTACATTTTTTAATACTAATCTTTTTTTAGGTCAATATTTTTACACTATTTCTTATAATAATAAAAAATAAACTTATTTTATTTTTAATAAATATATAAATTACAACATAAAAATATCAAAATATATGTAATAATATAGATTTTAGCTAGCACATGCATTACACCCCACTGGTATTTATATATATAGTAGATACAAGTAACGTGTAAAATACACGTTTATTTAATTTTATTTATAAAATTTATTAATTATTTTTATTAAATTTATATCATTGTCATATAAATTTTAAGTAAATAAAAAAATATTATATATAAAAGAATAACATAAATATATTAAATAAAAAATTAAACTAAATATTGTTTATGATTTTGTAAAATTATATAATATGATAACATTTTTAAACAATGATAATTTTTTTAGTAAATTAAAATGATATGTATTATATATATTATTATAATGATATTTTATAGTATTTAAATTTATATTAATATAAGTATTAAATATATAATATTAAATATTATTATAATAATATTTTATAATATTTTAATTTATTTAATGTAATTAGTAAAAAATTATGATTATATATTATTATCATAATAATATTTTATAATATTTAAATTTATATTAATATAATGATTAAATATCTAGTCTTGTATTATATATTATAATAATAATATTTTATAATATTTGAATTTAAATTTAAATTTATATTAATATAATTATTTTATATGTAGTCTTATATTAAATATTATTACAATAATAATATTTTATAATATTTGAATTTATATTAATAAAATTAATAAATATCTATTTTTAATTAATTTTAAAAATATATTCTCTTAAATATTCTATTAAAGTTAAGCAAACAAATCTTTAAAACAAAAAAAAATTTGTTATTTGCACATTTTTTTATTATAGAGAAGAGAAATGTATTATATTATTTGCAGTGTATATAGCTAGTCTCGTAACGTTGTTGAAATATGATTTTTATACCATTCTTACTTATACAATAATCCTTAATAAATATAGTTCAAAAGAGAGATCTAGAAAATGTTTGTTTTCATATATTACGAACTTATACTTAAGTTAACCTCCCTTGTTTTTATACTATGATTTTTTTTTTTTCCTTTCCTTTTATAATGGTTGGTTTTAAATAGCAGATGGGGATGTATTTTTATTTTATTTTATTAAATATTATATTTCCATGACTAAATTATAGAATAAGGACTCCAGCTATTATCCGCATGTGCTGGTCTAGCTAGCTCAGACTCATGACATATATGTGCAAATTGGATGTGTATATATATATATATATGGGGTACAACTATAGTGGTACAGTGGGCAGCCCTTTTGCTTCTATTAGTAGTGATGTTTTTGTTTTTGGTGCGTAGAAAAATTATAATCTAATTTTTTTATATAATGGTGTACGTTACAGTTATTTAGGATCTTTCAAAAAAAATTTTAAAATTTCAAATAATTTACTCTACTGAAAACAAGCTTCAAAATAATTTGTTTCACGTGAGTACAAAATAAGCTTCAAAACAACTTATTTCTTACTTTTAGTAATGTAAATTATTTAGAATTTCTTAAAAATTTGTAAGGGATTTCTAAATAACTATATTGTACACCGTCATATAAAAAAATTGAATTGTAATCTATCCATATACCGAAAACACAAAAATATATTGTTTATAAGCCTATTTTATACGTGCGTGAAACAAACTATTTTGAAGTCTTTTTTGGCACCGTAAATTATTCAAAATTTTCTAAAAATTTGTGGGATGCCTACTATAACTACAATGTACACATCATGTAAAAAAACTTGGGTTATTTATAATTTCTACATGCACTAAAACAAAAATGCTCCTACTAGTGGGGACAAAAGGCATGCCCCTATTGTAGAAATTCTTTGGTAGGGGCATGCCTTTTTCGTATTTACGGTGCCAAAAAAGACTTCGAAATAATTTATTTCACACGCACATAAAACAAACTTAAAAACAACATGTTTTCGTATTTTCGGTACATGGAGAGATTACAATTCAATTTTTTTATATGACGGTGTATACTGTAGATATATAGAATTTCCTATAAATTTTTAGGAAATTCTAAATAATTTACAGTGCCGAAAATAAGAAATAGGTTGTTTTGAACCTTGTTTTATACGTGCGTGAAACAAGTTATTTTAAAGTTTGTTTTCAATACCGTAAATTATTTAGAATTTTTCAAAAACTAGTGGAATATCTTAAATAACTATAATATACATCATCATATAAAAAATTTGAATTATAATTTTTTCAAATACTGAAAACAGAAATATCAATTCCGGTGATGACAAAATGCATGTCCACTATGATTGTCTCCAATAAATATATAAATATATATATATTGGGTAGTGAAGTTTCATAAATTATCTCTCAAGAAATTAAGGAAAAATAATATCAATATGACCCACATGCACGTACGTATATTTATGTGTTTATATATACATGCATTATGCACTATATATGCCTATACCTGTCATATTATACAGCTTTACTATACATATGTGTGTGTGTACATATTTTGTGTAAAAGAAATGATATATGATGAAGTGGTGGTCGTATTCTCAGTTGTCAGCCCAACTTTTATTTTTATGTAACTTTTGGCCCACACCAGTCTTACCAGTCTTATCTCTTCCTATCCATAACAAAATAGGGCCGGCACTTGTAATTCATTAGAAACATTGTCTCATTTTTCTAGTATGTGTTTGTATATATATGATACATCTAGCTATATCAACTGATTTATCTAACTAAAATTTCTAAGAATACTATATTTCTTTTTTTGGCAAAATATATATATATGTATTCAAATGCACACCAACCCTAACTTCAATTACCTTATCCTCTGATTAATCCACATCCTAACTTTTTTTTTAAATAGCTGAATTTGTTTGAAGAAACATCTTCCTATTAATAGATTTCACTATCATGATCATGGGTAAGTTATATATATAGGAGTGTTGCTATTTGGCACCTTAAGGTACCCAACACCATATTAGGTGGCACCCCATAATTGGTTAGCAATACCACATAATACTTATTAAATTCAAATAAGTGGGACCCGGTATTGGATTGTACCAATAGCGATATGTCACCTCCTTGTGGTGTTAGGTACAAGTAATACTCCTTAGCAATTCTCTCTCTATATATATAGGCCCATATAGCAATGATAGAAAGTTAGTAATTTATATTGAAAAATAATTATTCTTTAAAAATAAGGGAAATCTACAAAAAATACACTAAAAGTTAAAAAAAATCTGAAAAATACGGTACATTACAAAAATACGGAATTTTTGGATAAAAACACGGAATGGCAAAATTGTAAATACGGAGTGGCAAATCATAAATAAAAGCTGTAAAATATATTTTTTTGTGAACAACGTTTACAAACTAGTAAATATCTGTTACAAACTTGTAAATATCAGTTACGTGTTTGTAAATAATATTTACAAAATCCATTATAGAATTGTAGATTTTTTTTTTTTTTTTTAGATAAAACTTACAAACAAATTTGTAACTAAATTTTTTATTTTTGTAACAATAGTTTACAAATCTAGTTTTACAACTAAGAAATATATTTTTGTAACTAATATTTACGAAAATATTTTATAGTTAAGAAATTATACTATATTATTAGTTAGCGAAGGAGGAGGGTGAGGATGATTTGGTGACGGTTTTCACCGTCGGAGGAGACGGCCGCGGCAGCGGGGTTACAACATCAGTAGTCTCAGTGGTGGTGGTAGGAGGAGTCTGTGTGAATGGATCAGCGGGCTTATTTGGCGAAGGGTCAGTGGAGGGGTTGGTTTTCTTGTTGGTCATGGTGTTTTTCAGGCGATCGAGACTTGTCTTCTTTCCCAAATGCAAAGCAAATTAAACTTTAGCCATTAATGGAGGAGCTAAACAGATATATATATATAAATCTACAGTCAAGTCGACGAGCAATTAATATTAAGGAGACATAGTTTTATTGCTGAGAAAGAGTATGTGTTCACTATACGTAAAAAAACCTTATAATAAGTACTCAAAAATGTCTTCTTCTTTACTATGAGAGAAATCAAAACCCAGATCATCATTATTCTCAATTACCCAAGTAATAAATCTAAAACAAAAACTATGGAATTATCGAATGAAATTAAGTTCATCACAATATATACATATATTATATATATATATTCAAAAACCAGTCAAGAGATTAGAAAATGAAAAAACCTTTAACAACACTTTCTAAATGTAAAAAATTGATGTTGATGATGATGACGATGACCAGTAATTTTTATATTACCGTAAATGTGTAATTATTTTATATTACCGTATATTTAGAATTTTTTTCCTAAACACCGTACTTAATGTAATTATCCCTAAAAATAAATGTGAGCAAAAGCACGTAGCCGCAATTTGCAGCCCTATTGAAAAATCGGCCATCCGAACAATGATAGTAGCCCATAAAACATTACTTTCATAATTAACTCAAATGGGCCCTCTCATATTATTCCTTTCCCACTCTCTTCTTTTTTGTTTTTTTTAAATAAATTGTTTTTTCAAAACTTTATTTCTCTCATGTTTAATAATGTAATTAGATCTGGGACCATATAGTTTGAATATTATAAACTACTATTACCATTTTTAAATAATAAAAGCTTATTTTTATCAAACATGCTATGCAGCTGTCTTATTTGTTATGGTCTATTTTTTCTTTAATTTCTCACTTGAACGCCATAATGAATAATGATTAGATGAGCTCAAGATCAAGGAAATTGAGACAAAGAGTCCTTACAACATGAAAAATAATCATAATAAGTGAGTTTCTTCCCCAAGCGTTTTTGACTTTTAAGCCTAAACTAAACCTATTTGCTTGCATTTAACATGGCAAAAAAAATTTTCTTAAGATTTGGTTCTTCTATTAGTGTTGTACAAAATAATAAAAAAAACGAAAGAAATAAAGATAAGATAGATATTTAGCTTGGGAACAAAGATTATGGACTTATTGCACACTTAATAGTCTATCCTTATTTTTTGTCTGTTTTGTCAATAATAATGTGAAAAACACGTGAACACAAACAGTGCCAAAACTAGGGTTTGGAAACACACATAGAAAAATCCTAAAACACAACTGTAGCTAGGGCACATGAAAACCTTGTCCCATGTCTTACAAACAGCTATATTTCTCTTTCCATTTCCATCGAAAATAATTGTTTCATTAATTGCATTTTATCTTCAAAAAAATATTTAAAAAAATACTAACTAATAATAAACGAAAAGAATAATATTGCACGTACAATTTCAATATAATTAACGTTAGAAAACCATTCATAAATTATAGAGAAGGGACTAGTACTTTATTCAATGAACATAATCTGTTTTTCACCCATTAATGAAATTAGTTTTTAAAAATAATTCATCGAGGTAAATGGGGGTAGAAAAAAAAAAGAAACTTGGACTATTCTTGTCATTACCTGTTTTATAATACATCCATTTTGGAGAATCAAAATCTTTGTAGGTCTATCAAGTATCAAGAATGGTGGTGGAAGTACTGGGACAGAGGTAAATAAAAGTCTACCCACTCTACTGTCTCATTTTGTTTCACTTGTATCCTATTTCGATTGATTGTGGCCCTTTCTGGTGTTTTTTTTTAACAATGAACATTTCATTGAAAAATAAATAGAGTGTAATACATTTAATCAAAATGTCGGAAAATCTTTTATTCATACAAGTTCATCATCTATTTTAAGTGCATGCGCAACCAATTTATAAACGACTTTAATGGTCGAACGACGTACATGAATTAGGAATGACTTAAGAAAACTCAATGATAAACTTGCTATATCATTTAACAAAGATCATAATTCATTATAATACAAGGCTCTCTTAGAAAAAGTAGAGATTAAAACCAAACAATCAGTCTCTATAAAATGTAAAAGTAATTCGAGCAAAAAAGATAATTTCTCATGTTTGAATATTTTTTTTACATATTAATATTATTATTTTAAATAATAAATAATGAATGCAAAATGTATCTGTGCTATATATATATATATAAATATACTAGAGAATAAAAATTGGAAATATAATTTGTCATTTAAAAAAAACACAATATATATATATCTAGAAGCTTTTTCTTTTCTATTTTAAAAAATTTCATACCACACCTTACTTGAGTATAACATTCAATAGAAAAAAAAACTTTTAAATATTTATTGCGTTTTATTAAAAAAATCTAATTTTTATTCTCAGTAATTTAGTTAAAGTGTAATAAAATTATAATATCATTAATTAATAAATACAAATAAATTAGTAAGAGAGTGGAGAATAGGTCTCCTTTACACTGTCATTTTAGTTTTACTTTCTATTGAATAACATATTTATACATAAACTATTTTTTTTGTAATTTTAAAAATCACTTATGATTCCTTGAAATTAATAAAGTTTCAAACTATGATATGTCTTTTTTTTTTAAAAAACCAATGTATGTGATTTGTCCTATTTGTATTTCGTTTTCACTATTAAATTGTAAACATTGTTTATAATTTTAATAAAAACGAGTTCACTGTTTTTAAAATATATATATAATAAAATAAATTATATTTCTACAGTATATAAAAATATTTATATCAATAATCTCTACATATATGACATCTAAACACAATGTATAGATATATATTTACATGATTATATGACTTATATATAAAATACAATAATATTTATAAAGAAATTAATAATAAAAGTAAAATAAGAATAAAAAAAATATAGACATTAGTATACATGCATTAATTATTTTTAGTTTTTAATGTATCTCACAATATCCTTTAGTGAATTTGATGAAGAAAAAAAGTTTCAATCTCTTGATAAAAAACAAACTAACACACAAATTTATAAGATAAAAAAATGATATACATACTTTTATTATTTTTAAATAAATATAATTTAATTTAATCATTTAAATTATCATAAAATATCTTTAAAATATCATATTTTAATTAATTTATTTTTGTTTAGGTTTATGTTTGTTCTAGTTTTTTAATTTGAATTTGACCGTGACAACAAAAGATTATATATTATATGTTTAATATAATATCAAGTTTAACTAAATTTTATTTAAGTTATAAAATATATAATTTTATTATTTTTAAATAATTATCATTGTAAAATATTTTAAAAATATCTTTTTTTAATTTTTTAATTAATTATAAGAATATTCTATTAAAATTATCGAAAAAAATAAAAAAATTCTAAAAACCAAGAATTTTCATTATCTACACTTATTTTATATAAAAGATATATATATATATTAAAAACATGTATTAAGTATTTTCGACAAATTATTGAGTGTGTTAGACATGGTTTTTCTTGGATGTGTTTTTGCAAGAAAATTATTAAGAAAAAAAATATTTGGCCAAACATTCATATTTTAAAACTACTTATATTTTTGTAGTACGATAAAATCTTTATATCATCGCAGTGTTGGGGCAAGCTCATTGTATTATTATGAAAATGTTATGACTTAATAACGGTGTAGTGAGAAATATTTTGATTTTAACAATATTGTTTTTATGTTGACCAATTATTATGATTTGTACGATTAAAGATTCAAAAAAAATATTGTCTCTAACTTAGATAAATATTTTATTTTAAATTCTTAATGTAATACGAGACTTAAAAAAAATTATTGTAATGTTTAGATAATTAAGTTATAATTTCTGCAAGTGTCTTAAATTAAAAACACATTTCCTTATATGAACAAAAGCAATGTAGTTACTTAACCCTATAAAATTATTCTTCTTTATAACTAATTTAAATTAATATTATAAATTTTATAATTGTATGAAAATTATTCTAATATTTAGAGAATTTTTACTGTATGATGATCATTTTATTTTTATAAATGATAAAAGTATATCACATTAATTAGAGTGATCTAGCATATCAAATTATAGGATTTTTCTTTCGTAATGACATCCCTTTTTCTCTTGCCATAAGAACGTTTTCTATTTTCGGCACTTGAAGAAATTATAACTCAATTTTTCTTTATATTATGGCATACATTATAGTTATAACAAATTTCTTGTCAGTTTTCAAGAAATTTCAAATAATTTATGGTATTAAAATTAGAGTTCAAACAGTTAGTTGCATGCGTGATTTTTTTATACGCGTGGAAAACAGACTATTTGAACTCTGATTTCGGCATTGTAAATTCATCGAAATTTCCTAAAAATTGGCTAGATGTATACTATAACTATTATGTACGTTGTCATACAAAAAAAATTGTTATAATTTTTCTAAATATCAAAAATAAAAAAAAAATACTCATACGATAGGGCAAAAGTAACAGCCTACCAAAGAAGGTCCACTAATCATATTAGATTTTAGGGTTTATATATTTTTGGACCATGTATTTTGTTCCATTATCTGTTTTGACTTTGTGTTTTGATAAATTCCTTTTTGGATCATGTGTTTTGTTATATGGTTCAAATAGACCCCTAAACCTAATTTTAATGAATAAAAAATTGAATATAACAACACATTTGTTAGATAAAATAATTTTATTTTTGTTTTAAATTATTAATTTAGTGAATTATTTGTAATTTTAGTTCAGAATATTTTGATTAAAATTGATTTTAGAATTGTATTTGAACTATTTATTTATTTGAATAGATAATTCAACCGAAGGACAAAAATATATATACGCTAAATTTTATTGTATTTAAAAAGAATGGAAAAAGAGTCATTAGAGGGGAGAGTGACATAACTCATGCAAAACGACAGTGTCATGACTCTCATCTCTTTAACTGATAAAAACGACCTCACATAGACCCGCGAGCGCGTGACGCCAAGCTTCCACCGTCAATTTCTAAAACAAACACACACCGCTCCTCCTTTTGCATCTTGCCACGTGTACGGTTACGATAGCATCTATCGAGGAATATAAATGTATGTGAGTTTGGGTTGAGTAGCGCGGCGCGGCGAGGAGAAGGAGAATTTTTGTAACGTAGTAGTGGTAATAATGAAAGCGTGGGACCCATGCTACTGTGGTTAGATTACTTAAATCCGTCCGTACACCCATAAAAAAGATTCCGTCTCTTCAGAGGGACTCGGCTATAACGGCCAATTTTCGCTATAACGGCCAATTTTCGCCGTCGGTAAGTTTCCGTCATCCTAACTCCTTTTACCCTTTCACCCTTTTCTTTTTACTGTTTTACCAGTTTACCGTTATTCTTCTCGCGGCTACGCTGTCAGCTCGGCTCTGCGGCTACCTAGCTAACTACCTAAGCCCCGGTAGCCTCTACTATGCATATAGATTTTTTTTTATATATTAATATATATATATAATAAATTTTAATTGTGTACTTGTGTTTTTCTTTTTAGATGCATAAAATCACACATCATTATTTAGCGTTTTTTTCTTCGAAAAAATCTCAGATAAAAATCTCACACATTAAAGATATATTTTCTTGATGAAGATGATAACAGTGTAAAAAATGGGAGTGAATATCTTTGTGAGGATATTTTATGAGAAGAAATCTTTCACTTTGTCTCTAAAGAAGATAAGACTGATAATAAATAATAAATAATAAATAAAAAACGTTGACACAAACAAAAACAAACGTAAAACCCTTTTTACCCTTTTGTCCTCAAATGGTAACTTAGATTGTAATAGGAATAGGTGCTATTTCAGGTATAGTTTTGGACTGTAATTCGTCTCCACACGAATCAATTAATCAGAACAGAGTAGTACACAGTACACTCACTGGCGATGGCTTTCTCAATCCCAAATTTTGTATATGTTTTGTTCGAAAGTTTCAATAACTGTTGGACCCCTCTCCCTGTTTATTCTAAGCTTAGCTACGTATGAGCACATATGTATATGCTGCTAACAATGGTCTTATCTTCTTTTCTGTTTTTCAAATAATAATAATAATAATCCAAAATAGTTTTATGAGATTAGTGAGTAGTAGTTTGTGTAGACAATTATTAAAAAATAATACATATTGTAAAAGAATTGTAATCATACACGCAATTAATAATGTAAAAAAAATTTATAAAAAGATATTGACTCGATCTCTTTAGTATCATCATAGAACTTAATTTCTTTTAAATCTTTTTTTTTTTTTTTTTGCCATAAAATATGGCAATGCAAGCTTTTTAAATTGAGTTTTTAGAATTTGAGTCATAAACACAAACACAATTAAGAATAGTAATTATAAATAATAGTAGTGGTACTTGCTAACATAACTCAATTAATTATACGCACTACACTCTAATAAGGTGAATATGGCAAATTTCATGCACATGTGCCACCTGATATGCCTTAAATTTTATGTAATGAAAGTAGATGATATAGAAAAGAGAAAACTCATTAATATTGTGATTCGATTAATAAATTTTTATTCATGGAATGATTTAGAAACACAGAACTAAAAATAGTAGTTTTAAAGATTCGACTTTCTTGGCCTTACAAGGTGGTGGACATTAATGTCACTTGGGAAAATTTTCTCACTATACATATATTTGTTTATGGACTTTATAAGCTCAAAAAAAAAAACAAGGAACAAAAGGAATAAAGGATGTTATCTAAGATATAATAATTGAGGATGCATTAATTAATATAAGAGATATGCATATAATTGCATTGAAAAAGGGAAATGTATATATAGTGATAGTAATAATAATATATGTGAAATAATATTAGTGGAAATCCATGTGATGAAGTCACATATATAGCACCATATATATGTTTAAGTTTAGTAAATCAACACTGTTCCGGCTTAGTATTCAGTGATGAATTGTTTGTCTAGTGGTGTAGACTATGAATTTAAGGAATATGTTTCCACTTACTAATAATAATGATCGTGAGTGAATTAATTTTTGGTTAATGTGTAAAACGATGACTTTATGTACGTTCAAGACTTGTAGTTGGTCAAAAGTTGCTTTTATTATATATTTTCGAAGTTGGGATCAATAAAATTGCTACTTAATTTATTATATATTGATTAATTTATTGGCAATGAAAAATTACTTATTCTAGTTGTAATAGTACTCCTGCCTAATTTTATTGGTAGTATATATATATATATATATATATATTCAACTTTGCATGGAATTGGTAGCCTAGCATGGTTCGAATTTCAACATTGGACAAGCAGCCTCCATCTTTCGGCATGCCACTAAGGCTAAAAAATGTGCAATTTATGCCTATAATTAATAGCTAATTTAACTAAAATATATATAGGTGTATCTAATTTGGGAATGAGAATTGAGATTGAGAGTCATTCTCCTCCATTGATTTTTCACTTGAAAATTCTCCACTCATAAGATTTCTTTACTTTGATGATGGATGAGATGATGATGATGATGTTGCTTAATTGAAATACTAATTTTGGGATAGTAAAATAATAGTAATATAGTACTCATATCACTGCATGTTAATAATAAAGTGTGCATTGCTTTGTGTAGAAGATAAACAAAGTTAATTGATTTAATCTTAAACTTCGTGCAATAGGTCCTTTAGGAGACAACTGAGTGATAATATGTCTTTTGACATTATTAACATGTCACATGAGAGTATCTTAGTCAATATGTTGAAATATGTAGTAGTAGTAGTAGGTGATGATCATAATAATCCTAATCTAATAAGAGTGTGTGACATATATATATATATATATATTATTCTTCAAAGGATCAAAGGGTCTCATTCTTATCTCGATCTTCTTCTCATGATGATATAAAAATAAATATATTAATTAAATAAATTTAAAAAAATAAGAATTTTCACTAATTCTAACATCCACTGATGAGGAAAATATTCTGATTTCCTCTCTACAAAATTCTTCCACATGAAAGGGTCAGTAAAACACATGTAGAAGGGATTGTTAGTACTACTTCTTCTTGGGAAATTAAGCACACATAGGAACATTGTCCAAATTTTCTTTAAAATAAAAAAAAAAAAAGAATTAATATTAAATTATTAAAAAAACAAAAACAAAAACAAAAGGAGTAGTATATGAGAGAAATGAGATGAATATATATAATGGTCTCTCACTCACTCACTCACTCACTGCCTACATTTTTGGGTAGGGTGCACCGGTGTTGTTAGGCAGTGGCCAATATGGCCCCCATGTGATTTTACTGCTAATTTCTTGAACCATGAGCTTTGAATGAAGAATTCCTAGCTTTGACTTTTGAATAAGCAAGTAGTATTTAATATCCAAATACTATGGGAATATCTTTTTGGGCTTTCCTAAATATTACTTCTTATATTAGCAAGAACTAGGCTGCTGCTGCAGCTAACCTGTCTGCACAAAAACTTGTACAAAGTCCAAGACCCACTTAGAGAGAGAGCTGCTGTCTTAGCAGGTATACAATATTCTGCCACATTCAAAATGTCTACTCTTTTCAAGGCCAGAATAATTTCCCTTATAATAATTCTCTTAATAAATTTTATGCTATAGTTTTAGCAGTGTGAGATTATATAACAATCATCCCTAGCCCTATCATATATTGTTTATTACTAGATCATTTCTTATTCTCTTTCAGAGTGTAACTTAGACCAAATAATCTTAATAAGATGTACTCGCCAATTAGACACGTACAAAATTAAAAAAACTCAAACTCGATCGTGATACTATTTATTGCTTTTATGTATAAGTTGGTCATAAAAGATATATTAATTAATATTACATATCATTACTAATGTATATCAACTCTACATTACTTCCAGATAAAGCATGATATAACTTGGAGATGACTTGTTTGAAATATTGACTTATTTTGACAAAATGTAACCAATAGAACTTTAAAATGTTTACTTTTTTCAGTAGAAAAGGTTTGAAATTTTAACGCCTAGCTATACAAATAATATAATGCCACTAAATCTTTCCAAACTTTCCCGTGAATGGAGATTAATTATGTATATATATATGTACTATTAATCCTACTTTCATGAAAGTTCTAATAATTGATAGCAAACCTAATATTCTTGTTCTTTTTCAAGTCGCTTTTTCAATTAATCCCATCACATTATTTGTGATTTGTCTATATATATTAAGTTTATTTACTGTAGTTAAAAAGGATATCTTGGGCCATATCTAAATATTTTAATAATGCCAATAATTAAGGGCCTGTATATTTTAGAACTTGCTAAACTTGGCAATTAAATTTAAAGTCACTAACTTAACCAGATTATTATCGCTTTAACTTATAATGTTACTATATCCTCACGGATAATAAAAAAGACTGTATGAATATTATATGTATGATTCGTTTTTAAAGTAATCTATGTACATAACAAACTAAGATGTTTAAATACTAATAAATAAGTACAAGTATTCTCAAATAAGTGCCCTAAATATAAACTTTTATATACTCAAATCTTTTTAACAAGAAAAAGTATAATTAAAAATAAAATAAAAAAAGATGACAATCAACATCCACGAAAAAGAAAGCGCACAATGACTTTTCCTTATTAAAATAATTGAGTTTGGACCTATATATGTCCTAATCTTATTTTCTGGTCATGATCAATAGTAGATATATGTTATTGGATTCATAATGCCTATCATATATATCTATTTATAATAGAATATATTATATATAGTTTTTAATTTACAATTACCTATATGGTGACAGATTCATGCTCCCAAGAAAAGGAGAGAGAGAGAGATAAAGCCCTTGAACTGTTATAAGACGTCACGTAATCAAGCATTAACTTTTTAACCTAATTAATTAATAGGAAAAAATAATGTAATGCCACCAAACAAATAAAAAAAATTTACCATTTACGATGAATGAATTTAGAGAGACAAACAACCTTTATAAACTAAATACATATATATATATATATATAGCTCTAACTTAATAAGGTCTCATGATAAATTAGAGTAGTTATTAGCAAAGCTTGTTTTTTATATTTGTGCTTCTCTTTGGAGGGGACCCCGTGGATGGTATCAATTATTATGATCAACACAAAACACTCATCTAGTACACTGTTACCACAAATGAGTTTCTGACTTGTTTTATCAATGATCGATAAATGCATGTGTGTCTATATTTATATATATTATCCCGCAAATCTCTCACGTTGCATAAAGCATTATTAACTATCCTTATCTTTCTATAGGATTTTTTAAATGTTTTGTACGTATACAATATAATACCTGTTATATGAAGATGAAGAAGAAGAAGAATACATATGTTTGGACAGTTGTAATAATAATAATAATACATTGACAATAAGAAATATAATTAAACTAGCAAACAAAACTTGGTGGTTTGGTACTGAAGGGCACTCGATGTTTATGGATTATATCATGCATATCATATGGAGTAGTCACTTCTCATTATTATGAACAATAGTATTATGTATTTTGTTTCCCCACCATGCATTATGGCCATTAATTAATTGTCCACCTCATCACATCATATATATATATGTGCATTGCATATGTTTCTCTCCAAAATGTTGGCCGGTCCCTCCATCCACCCAATATTTCACATTTCTTTTCTAATTTTCAGCAAATATATATATATATAGAGAGAGAGAGAGAGAGAGAGAGAGAGTCTCATAGGTGAAAATATATAGTTTTTGTTAATGTTATTTTGTAAAATGATATTCTTTGCAAAATATTATTTAATAAAGTATCGAGTGAATTTAACAAGGTATGGAGTACTCGACACACTGAATATTATTGATGGAGTCTAAGTTTTTTTTTTAGGGGGAGGGGGGTCATAAATTTTTAGTGAGGCAATAGTACAATTTCTGTAATTTTTTTATATTATATTCATAATTTTTTAACTTAAATAATAATAAAAGTAGAATAATGATATGTGCACCAAAATATTACCTCTATAATGTGTCATTATTTTTTAAAATAATAAATCATGTCATTTGTTATAATATTTTGATGCACGTATCATTACTAGTAAAATATATAAAAAAAAAAAATGAGAGAGGCTTGAGCCCCTAGGCCACACCACAATGTAGCTATGTTGTTACTACTCGACATCCTTTACAAAGTATTTAGTTAACTTTGTAAAAAATTATAAAAAAAAAAAAAAAGTTATTTTGCCGTAATATATGTATATTTATTGTTGGAACTTATCTATATAAGAGTGAATTATTAAAAAATAGAAAATGTTCTTTAATGACTCCCTAGAGAAAGAGTCACACATTGTTTTAAAATACTCATTTGTAAGGATATATAGATAGTGGACTTGAGTCTTGGGGTTGTGCCCCAAGGGGTACTCACTTTTGTGGAAGAGGGAAGAGTCACACAAAGGCTCACCTGACCACCACACACGCGCGCCGCCATCCGACCGACCTGAGTTGGTTAGTTGGTGTGGTGTGGTGTGCACCTTATTATTTTTTGAAAAATATTTATTTATTTATTAATTTTATTTAATAAAAAAAACGTGATTAATGTTGGTAAAACTGAAAACCTCTCCCACGTTTTAATAAAACGTTCTTTTTCCTGTTAATGAAGATCCACCATTTCTTTAAAATAGAGGTATTACTTTTCAGAAAAAATATCACTCAACATTTTTTCGATTAAAAATTCCGAGCAGTAGCATTCATCAGGGTGTGGTAAACGACGGTTCTCTACGGTGCAGTGGAGGTCCGATACAGTATAGACTGGGCTGTTTTATCCTGGGGACGACGGGGCTGATAGTCTGCTTGCACATCTCTGGGCGAACGTCTTAAAGAGAGCGACCTAGTCCGCGACTCAACCCAGATTATTATTCGGTAATTTCGTTCCTTTTTTATTTCTGCAGCAACTATATCAACAACTTTAAGACTTTTAAGTTTTTGCCATGACTACCGATGATAACTCTGGTGTTGTTGACATAAATAAACCATTTTGTTTTGAGGGTAACCAATTTAAAAGATGGAAACACTAGATGTTATTTTTTCTCACAATGAAAAAGGTTAACACTGCTCTAACTACTGATAAGCCTATTGTCTCTGAAAAAGATGACAACGATGAGAAGGACAAACAAACTAAGGCATTAGAGGCTTGGGTCGAAAATGATTTTTTATGCAAAAATTTCATTCTCAATGGTTTATCTGATGACTTGTATGACTATTATAATTCTGACAAAAATGCTAAGGAAATCTGGGACACACTGCAAAAGATGTATGACACTGAGGAGGCTGGAACTAAGAAGTACACTGTCAGTCGCTACCTCAAATTTCAGATGACCGATGACAAGTCAGTGGAAGCCCAATCTCATGAACTTCAGAAAATCGCTCATGAAATAATTTCTGAAGGTATGTCTTTAGATGAACAATTTCAAGTTGCTGTGATTATTGACAAACTGCCCCCTGCGTGGAAAGATTTTAAAAAATTTCTCAGGCACAAAACAAAAAAAATTCGCTAGAAAGTCTGATCACTCGCCTTCGTATTGAGGAGGAAGCTCGTAAACAAGACCAGAAAGAAGAAGTGCTTGTTGTATCCAGCAACAACAACACTAACAAAAAGTCCACTGCGGTTCTGAAACCCAATGGGAAAAACGTCAAGAATCAGAATCGAAAGTAGAACTCAAACCGCAACAATCAACCTCGGAACAATAATCAGAATTGGAACCATCAAAGGAACCAAAACAGGCAGCAGCAACAACCCCCTAATAATAATAAGAAGAAGAAGAAGAATGAACCTGCTCCATTTCTGTGCTTTGTTTGCAACAAACCAGGTCATATTGCACGCAAGTGCAGGAACAGGCCAAGCTCTGCTCCGCAGGCTAACCTGACAACTGAAGAGCCTTTCACGGCTATGATATATGAGATCAACCTTGTTGGTGGATCAGAAGGGTGGTGGGTAGACACTGGCGCTTCTTGCTATGTTTGTTATGATCGAAATATGTTTAAGACATATACTGCTGCTACTGAGGATAAGAAAGTGTTGCTGGGAGATTCACACACTACGATTGTTGCTGGTATTGGAGATGTGGAATTAAAGTTTATCTCTGGAAGAACTGTGATTCTTAAAGAAGTCATGCACACTCTAGAGATAAGAAAGAATCTGGTCTCGGGCTACCTTCTCAACAAGGCGGGGTTTACACAGACTATAGGGGCTGATTTGTTTACTTTAACTAAGAATGGGATATTTGTAGGGAAAGGGTATGCAACTGAGGGAATGTTTAAATTGAATGTTGATGTTAATAAAGTGAATGCTTCTGCTTATATGTTGTGTAGTTTTAATACTTGGCATGCTAGACTCTGTCACGTTAACAAGCGCATAATCAAGAATATGAGTAGTTTAGGCTTAATTCCTAAATTATCTTTAAATGATTTTGAAAAATGTGACTATTGTAGCCAAGCTAAGATCACAAAAACACCACATAAATCTGTGACTAGAGAAACTGAGCCTCTAGATTTAATTCATTCTGATATCTGTGAACTTGATGGAACGTTGACCAGAAATGGAAAACGTTATTTTATCACTTTTATTGATGACTGTTCTGATTTTACATATGTGTACTTAATGAAAAATAAAAGTGATGCTCTTGATATGTTTAAATCTTTTGTGACTGAAATTGAAAATCAATTTAATAGAAAGATAAAGAGATTTCGTAGTGATAGAGGCACTGAATATGATTCTAGCATAATTGTTGATTTTTATAACTCACATGGAATTATACATGAAAGAACTGCACCTGTAACGACCCAATTTCGCTAATAAGGCTTAAGGGCCTTGATTAGTGTGCCAGGAGGGCAGGTTGGGATTTATGTGTGATTTTATGAGTTAATGCATGGTTATGATTTAAAGCATGTTATTTGGCTATTTGTTTAACTGAGATGCATGGCTATGTTTACTAGTATGCATGTAGGCCCGGATCGTGTTAGAAGGGCGTAATTGTAATTTTGGCCATGTTGGGCATAACTGTACTGATATGTGATAATTGTATTCTGTGAATTGTACCACGTGGGTGTGGTTGTATTATTGTGATGCACGTGCCGAGACGGTCCTAGAGAGCTAGTTAACTTAAGAGTCACAACGGGATTTCTATACCCAGCTCGGGAGGAGCCTAGGGGTATCTCGGGAATTTTATGGCTAAGTTGAGATTTAGCGGGTAATGGTTATTGGAGATTTAGTAACCTAGGTAACCATTAGTTACTGCTGTGGGTAACAAGTTTTAAGGTAAAAAGTGGTAGAAATGAAAAGACTTAAGTGTCCTTTGAGGTTTAGCTAAGGAGGATTAGTAGGAAAGGGTAAAATGGTCATTTGGCAAGGGTTATAGGCAATTCTCAGCTGGGTTTTTAGTGGGTCACGGTTTGGGCATTTGGGATATATGTTGGCTTTGCTAAAATGAAGAGGAGGAGAGTTAGGGCAAGGAAGAGAAGAAGAAGAAGAGGAAAATGGGCTGAAGTGGGAGCTTAGGAGGTGAATCAAGGGAGCTTGTTGGGTGGATTCTCCACTTGAGGTATGGATTTTATGAGCATTTAAGTTTGATTTCTGTTTTGAATTGTGAAACCTAGAGCTTGAGTTAGTGTGTTTGAGTGTTTGGTTTGAGATGCTGAAATTAGGAATCAAGGGGTGGATTCTTGAGTGTGTTGATGTTTTGGTCTTGTATCTAGTGCCTATAGGTTGTTAAGTTGTTCATATGAAGCTTGAAATTGGTTTTGGGGTTTGGGTATTGGTTTGGTATGATTTGGGAAGGTTTTAGCTCGGAGAAAACGCAGGAGAAAACCCAGAATTCTGGGTCTGCGATGGCGTGCCGCGACACAGGTTTTTCGTGCCGTGGCAAGGGAGCCCCTGTCTGATGGGTGCCGCGGCACAAGAAAGTTGTGCCGCGGCACAAGGCAAATTTCAGGTTGACATTTTTGGCAATTTTAGGCCTTTGCTCCGGGGGTTCGGAGGATGTCTCCGGGGTGTTGTTTTAAGGTTTTAGAGGTCCCGAGAGTGCGGGATTGGTCCCGGGAAGTGGTTTTGGGTTGATTAGTATTGAGGGATGTTTCTTGTGTGTTGTGACTAGGTTGTTGGTGAGGCTCGTGCTAGAGGACCGTGCTCGTGGCTATAGTGCATCAGGAGGCTCGGAATTCAGGTAAGAAAACTATAACACCCGTAGGATAGGGCGTGGGCCCATAGTATGATTGCGGGGCGCGGCCCTATATTGCATCACATGTTAGGGTGCAGACTTAAATGAATTAATATTTGATTGCATGTTGTTGTGTTATATTATATGTGTGATTATGATGAAATGAACGGCAAGGGCCGAGTGCGGCGTAGGCCGGGGCGGCCGTGGGCCGAGTACGGCGTAAGCCGGGGCGGCCGTGGGCCGAAAGTAACACCTAGCACATGGGATGCTATATTCAGGGTGGGACCCAAGGGATACATGAGTTATCCTCGCGGTGAGAACCGATACCCCAGGGCTTTGGTAAGGGTCCTAGGGCGGCATGGCCGTGTTTGCTTAGTCTAATGATTGACTTGTTTATTTGTGGATTATCTGTTATGATAAACTGTATACATTGCATATGTTATATTCTGCATGAGTTTTCTTGCTGGGCTTCAGCTCACGGGTGCTCTGTGTTGCAGGTAGGGCAATGGCTGAGTCAACCAACCATGAGTACGGAGAGCGTGAAGCGACGCGTACATGTTTGGCCTGCCCGACTGCTTTGGTTGGGGGTTTATTTGAAAATGGCTGTAATAATCTATGATTTTTATGATTTATCAACTGTGAACTCATTTTTAAGATGTAAATAGTTTTCAAACCTTATTTTGGGATCCCAATGTTTAATATTAGGAGTTTTATTGAAACAACGCATTTTTCTAATATTACAGCATTAACTTTTAATTAGTCACACTTTCGTTTCAAAACCTCGGTTAGCGAGATCTTTGCACACTAATTTGTCTTAAAACTCACTAAGTAACGGCTCTAAGGAAGTAGGGCGTTACAGCACCATACTCACCTGAAATGAATGGCAAAGCCGAAAGGAAGAATAGAACTTTTACTGAACCAATTGTTGCTATTTTGCTTAATTCTGGTGCTGCATCTTATTGGTGGGGAGAAATATTATTGATTGTATGTTATGTGCTTAATAGAGTTCCAAAATCTAAAAGCAAAATTTCTCCTTATGAAATCTTGAAAAATAAACAACCAAACATCTCTTATTTTAAAACTTGGGGTTGTTTGGCATATGTTAGAATTCTTGATCCTAAAAGGATAAAATTGGCTAGCAGAGCATATGAATGTGTGTTTATTGGCTATGCTGTTAATAGTAAAGCATATCGATTTTTTGATTTGAAAGACCATGTTATTTTTGAATCAAATGATGCTGATTTTTATGAACATAGATTTCCATTTAAATTGAGAAATAGTGGGGGTGCATCATCTAGTAACATGCCTATGATTAGGGACATTGAGCATCATGAGGGGAATGAAACTGAACCTAGAAGAAGTTAAAGAGCTAGAGTCTCTAAAGATTTTGGTTCTGATTTTTGTGCATATACTTTAGAGGAGGATCCTTCGAACCTCCAAGAAGCTTTGACCTCATTAGATGCTGACCTGTTGCAAGAAGCCATTAATGATGAAATGGACTCTCTTGAGTCTAACAAAACCTGGCATTTAGTTGATTTGCCTCCAGGATGTAAGACAATAGGATGTAAATGGATTCTGAAAAAGAAATTGAAACATGATGGTACTGTTGATAAGTACAAGGCACGTCTTGTTGCCAAAGGTTTTAGACAGAGAGAAAATGTAGATTTCTTTGACACATACTCACATGTCACAAGAATAACATCTATTCATGTACTTATTGCTTTAGCTTCTTTACATGATCTTATTGTGCACCAAATGGATGTTAAAACTGCTTTTTTAAATGGTGAATTAGAAGAAGAGATTTACATGGACCAACCTGAGGGATTTGTGATCCATGGTCAAGAACATAAAGTGTGCAAATTAGATAAATCTTTGTATGGTTTGAAATAGGCACCTAAGCAATGGCATGAAAAGTTTGACAATCTAGTTATCTCACATGGTTTTAAAGTGAATGAAAGTGACAAATGCATTTATTATAAATCTGAGAATGACATTTGCACCATCATATGTTTATATGTGGATGACTTGCTTATTTTTGGTTCAAACTTGCATGTCATAAATGATGTGAAATGTATGCTATGTGAAAACTTTGATATGAAAGATCTAGGAGAAGCGAATGTGATCCTTGGTATAAAGATCACTAGGTCTGAAAAGGGAATTTCTTTGGATCAATCTCATTACATTGAGAAGATTTTAAAGAAATGCAATTACTTTAACTGTAAACATGCGTGTACACCCTATGATCACAATGTAAAGCTATTTAAGAACATTGGTGATGGTGTAAGACAAACAGAGTATGCGAGCATCATTGGCAGTCTTAGGTATGCCACTGATTGTACTAGACCCGACATTGCCTATGTTGTGGGACTATTGTGCAGGTTTACTAGTAGACCTAGTATTGAGCATTGGCATGCTATAGAAAAGGTCATGAGGTACCTTAAGAGAACTATGAACCTTGGATTGCATTATCAAAAGTTTCCCGCTGTCCTTGAAGGATACAGCGATGCTGACTGGAACACCTTGTCAGATGACTCCAAGGCAACTAGCGGCTATATTTTTAGCATAGCTGGTGGAGCTATTTCATGGAAGTCTAAAAAACAGACTATTCTGGCTCAATCTACAATGGAGTCAGAAATGATAGCACTAGCTACTACTAGTGAAGAAGCAGGATGGTTGAGAGGCTTGCTAGCTGAGATCCCTTTATGGGAAAAACCGATACCAGCTGTGTTGATCCATTGTGATAGTACCGCGACTATTGCAAAAAATCAGAACAGTTATTACAATGGTAAAAGACGTCAGATACGACGTAAGCACAGTACTGTTAGAGAGTTCCTCTCGACTGGAGCTGTAAGAGAGGATCATATACGCACTGATGAAAATTTAGCTAATCCTTTGACAAAAGGATTAGCTAAAGAGAAAGTCATTAAAACATCAAAAGGAATGGGACTATTGCCCTTAGAATGATGAATTACACATGATGGTAACCCGACCTATAGACTGGAGATCCCAAGAAATAGGTTTAATGGGTAATAACAAGTTATGATGTGATATGAGATAGATCATGCTATTACTTAAAGTTAACTTGAAGCATGACTTCCTGAAGCGACATAAGGATGAGTTAATAGAAACTCTTAATGAGATCTATACTCTATGTGGAGTGGAGTACCGAGCTACAGGAGTACTCTTGATAGACTCACCTACGTGAATGTGGAAGTTGGGCCGCTTCTTATGAAATTTTGGGCAAATTTCTAGAGCGTTCACTATACTGGGATAGACGTGCATGGCCATTAAAGCACGGGCTTTTGGACTACACCCTAGAAAGATTGTGCGTGGTGCAATGTTAGAGATAGAGTTCAAGACTACGTGTCACTCTAGTATATTCTAAATTGCATTCACTATGCAAAGGTTCAAGTCGAAAGATACCTTTGTTTATGCTCAATCTTATTGTTCTTAGGTTACTGCTCGATGAAAAATATTTTTTTAATAATTCAAGTGGGGGATTGTTGGAACTTATCTATATAAGAGTGAATTATTAAAAAATAGAAAATGTGCTTTAATGACTCCCTAGAGGAAGAGTCCTACATTGTTTTAGAATACTCATTTGTAAGGGTATATAGATAGTGGACTTGAGCCTTCGGGTTGTGCCCCAAGGGGTACCCACTTTTGTGGAAGAGGGAGGAGTCACACAAAGGCTCACCTGACCACCACACACGCACGCAACGCCGCCGTCCGTCCGACCGAGCTGAGCTGGTTGGTTGGTGTGGTGTGCACCTTATTATTTTTTGAAAAATATTTATTTATTAATTTTATTTAATAAAAAAAAACGTGAAACGTGATTAATGTTGGTAAAACTGAAAACCTCTCCCACGTTTTAATAAAACATTCTTTTTCCCGTTAATAAAGATCCACCGTTTCTTTAAAATAGAGGTATTACTTTTCAGAAAAAATATCACTCAACATTTTTTCGATTAAAAATTCCGAGCAGTAGCATTCATCAGGGTGTGGTAAATGACGGTTCTCTACGGTGCAGTGGAGGTCTGATACAGTATAGACTAGGCTGTTTTATCCTGGGGACGATGAGGCTGATAGTCTGCTTGCACATCTCTGGGCAGTGCCGCGAACGTCTTAGAAAGAGCGACCTAGTCCGCGACTCAACCCAGATTATTATTCGGTAATTTCGTTCATTTTTTTATTTCTGCAGCAACTATATCAACATTTATATTGCAATTTGTTTGGTATGTGCATAATATATTTGTTTTTATTTTCTTTTTGCTAATAGTAGAAGCGGACGATCATAATATAATTTTTTTTTCTTTTGCTAGAATGGTTTTGATTATTAATTTTCTTCTGTCAGTGCACTCGATCTTATATATTTGATGAGTATGGAATAAATGTATAATTAATCTATCTATATAAATATATATAAGTTTAATTAATATCAAAAGTGAGAAGAGAAAAGTTGAAACTGAGATCCTTAATTATTTTATGCAAGCTAGCTAGTGGAAAAGTACTGGCTCAATATTGTTACCTGAAGATGGCATGTGATTTTTCCTTGCAAATTATTATATATTATTTTCTCTATTTTTGTATGGATGTCTCAGTTTTGAATTTTCTACACATAGTCAACAATTGCTCGTGGTTGATTTCAACTTCTTTTGGGAAAGGAAAAACAATTATCATAGGAGCACTTCCAAATAGTTAAAAGTGCAATAATTGTCAATAGCAATATATAAATATATATATATATATATGTCTTTATTGAAGAGGGAATGGAGTATGGTTAAAGTCTAAGATATTTGACCTGGTGGGCAATCAAAAAAGCATCAAAGAAGTTGAAAATTACTCTGACATTTAGTAGCTTTGGTCAAAATTTACTAATCTAAGGGCTATATAGTATGATCAAATTAACTGTGACAGAAAATAAAGTTCTAAATGCATATATATGAATAGTACAATAATATATATATATAGTTTGTTATGAATTGAATATGATATACCATTCTTGTTGAGATGAGTTATTAGCTTTTATATCTGAGAAGCCATATATATATATAATCATTTCTTCACCTACGTGGTATCTCTCGAAATCCAAATCCAAAGGCCACGTGAATAAACACACTACATTCATTCACTGCAAAAGTCACCAAATGAACAGCCTAAAATATCAGCTTTTGTTTTTATTCCTTTATTAAAGTTTATTTTAAAAGCTTAGCTTCGATCTTAATCAATTTTAATTAGACAACTCAAGTAATCATTCTGTAGCACAAGTCCAATCTGTCCTTTTTTTTGCATTTATAAGGCTGCATTCTGAAATCTAGCTTAGCTCATCCACTGCCACACTTTAGTAAATTCTTTTCTTTTTTTTTTGACTGTGGGGGGCTTAATTTTAAAATTTAAGTATTAGCCAACTCATTTTAGCAATTATTTATTATTATTATTATTATGTACTATGTTGATTTTATTATAGAAGATATATATATAGAGAGAGGGAGGAAGGAAGGTATCTAATTAAATATATTTAATTGTCTCAAGATTAATTGCTTAACCTAAAGCAATTAAATTTGCATGTAACCTGCCTAACTTTTTGAGTTTTGACTATTAATAATTAGGGCTCTTTTTAAGACAACTTGTTTAAATGACAATTGATTAAACAGATTTTTTGAAATAAAAAGAAAATATTAATGATATATATAATAATATAAATATATATGAGCATATGTGGTACATCTTCTAAAAAGGATGTACCGTACTGCACGCTCTCAAAAATGACATGTAAGGAGTTTTTATCTAAATTTTTATATAATAGTATTTATTGTAGTTATAGTAAACTTTTTATAGGTTTTTTACAAAATTTTGAATAATTTAAAATATTGTAAATAAAATTTAAACAATTTAGTGTACCCATGTTTTTTTATGCGCAAAAAAATAATTGTTTGAGTTCCATGTTTGACATTGTAAACTATATTTGGAATTTTTCGGAAACATGACCAAAGTTTGCTGTAACTATGATGACTTATGAAACAAAAATATTGATCCACATATATATTATTTTTGGGAGCGTATTGTACATATATATCTTTTTAGGGGATATACCACATCCATAAATATATATATTTATATATATAATGAATAAGTAAGATTTATTCCTGCCTTGACACTACGCATTTAAAACAGTGTCAAAAAGGTTAACTTAAATACATGTATATACAACAAGAACAAACTTTTTACTTGAAGAGTATAAAGTCACAACATATAATAGTGAGTTTATAAGTCAAAAAGGTACATTTTTTAGCGTGGCATGACAGCTAAGAGCACTCTCAATGGACGCTCTACTCCATCTTTTAAAATATCTCTAAAAATCACACATTTATTTATTTTATCTTTAAGTTTTACATTATACCATACAACAGAATCTCTATATATTTCTCTACATCATTTAAATATTATATCTTTAAATATATTTTATTAATTAAAATAAAATAAAATAATTAAAAAAGAAATAATAAATATATATACTAAATGGGAGAAAAAAAGCTTATAAAGAAAAATAATAATATTAAAATATTATATAAAGGATATGTAAATGTTATGTAAATATAGATATGGATTAATTGGAACTTGTGCATAGCTATTATAAATATATGTATAAAGGAGCTGATAGAATATGTTTTTGTGAGTTTAAGCTAAATATTATAGAGAAAATGTATTACAAAATACATCACCAAAACATATTTTTTTATAATTTACCTCAAACTTTTACATTATACCATATATCAACTTCTTTATTTTTTCTCCACATCATTTAAATATTATATTTTTAAAAAATATTTTATTCATTTTAAGAAATAAAATAATTAAATATAATAGTATCACACTCATATATATACAAAAGTTTATAAAAAAATAATAAAATATTTATAGATTGATGAATAGTATTTCACTACATATAAAGAAATAATATTTATTTAGATAAAAAAATATAACTTTACATCACCCATTGGAAAACTATTTAATTTTTTTTTATATATATTATAAAGAATTAGACATTTTACCTCATTCATTGGGAGTGCTCTAAGATAATGAATATGTAGTTTTTTTGGTATAGTAATTTCAATATAGATAAACAACTAAGAAGAAAAAGAAATTATGTTATTTATCTTAAGGTTAAGCTTAATTTGAACACATTAATTTAAAAATTATATGTAAGAGCACTTTTATTGAATGTTCTAAAATACTTTTTTTTTTGACAATGGGGTAGGAGGATTTGAACTATTGAGGCCTCTTTTTTATGTGGAGAAGTGTAAATGTAGTATCACTAAGCTATGCTTACGGCTACTTCAAATATAAATATTTAATGAGAAAAGAACCATCCATTAGATTATGTTTAAAATATAAAAAATTTATATTGTGCAAAAGTACATTGTTTATATTTATAAATTACTATTTACCTTTCTAAATTTTTTAATTATTTATAATTAGAGAAAATATTAAAATATATAATATATAACATTTAAATGATATATATTTTTTTTAGATAATATGGTTTATTATAAAAGCCTTTGTTTTAAAAAAAGGTGATAAAAGGATTGGATAAATTATGTCGGGGACTAAGCTAGATAACCTTTGTTTTAAAATACAACTTAAGACAAAAGATAAAAGTAAAACAATCTTTGAGAGTAGTTAAACACAAATTCCATAAACACAATAATGTAAGAGTTTAAAGAGGACCGTCCCTGAAAAACAAACCCTAGGAACATAAAATCACAAGGTATGATTTTATGTGAAACACAAAAGTTGCAATGTTTGACACAAATAAAGAATTGTTATCCAAAAATCTCTATTCCTAGCTTTATCTATGGAAATGCTTGAAGCTACAACAATAGAATTAGATTGGGATACACAAGCCTTGATCCTTCATACAAGCCAAGCTTTCTTTGATGAAGATTCTTGGAAAAACTAATAATCTTGGAGCTAGAGAGAAAGGGGTTTTTCTTTTAGAGAAAGAGAGAGAGAGAGAGAGGTGAGTGATTAATTCACCAATTAACTCATTTAAACTTAAATAGTATAGGATCTTCATTAGGCTCAACCAATGAGATCAGAGCATTTAAATTTAAGTTTTGGAGGTAATTCACGTAACTGTATGGACTTTTCGTAACAGCCCTGGCGATGCATCGCCTGGTCCGTCTCAGCCAAGGGTTTCATGCTTTTGGTGATTTGTTGGAAGGCTCAAAACCAGAGTTGTAATCAACCTCTGCTTCAGTTCCTGGATGTTGTTCTCACACCTGTCTGACCACACAAACTTCTGATTCTTGCATGTCAGCTCAGTCAATGAAGTGACAATCTTTGAGAAACCTTCCACGAAACGTCTGTAATAACTTGCCAACACAAGGAAACTTCTGACCTCTGGAGCATTCTTTGGCCTTAGCCAATCTCTGATCGCCTCAATCTTGGTTCGGTCCACCTTAATCTCCTCCTTACTGACAATGTGCCCAAGGAAAGTTACCTAAGATAACCAAAGTTCACTCTTCTTGAATTTTTCAAACAATCTGTGATCCCTTTGTCTTTGTAGAACCAACCTCAGATGTTGCTCATGTTCTAACTCTGACTGAGAATAAACCGGAATATCATCGATGAAGACAATCACAAACTGGTCCAAATAATCCTTGAACACTCTGTTCATGTAACGACCCAAATTTCCTAATAATGCTTAGGGCCTTGATTAGGGGGCCAGGATGACAAATTTTGGAATTATGTGATTAAATGATATTATCAACTTATACCTTGCTGCAATAATCAATACGACTAGTTAGGTAGTGATAACTAAACCTCTTGTCGCCTCACGGTCCAAGATCAAGCAGATATTCATCCATGTTCCACAATCATACCAATAAACATATTGATTCATGATCCTAACATTTAGCATTTAGCACTTAACAATTAACAATTAACGATGCTAATAAGGACGTTCTTGCTCATCATGCAACAGTCAAGGGCCGGCCCTATTAATGTATCTCATGCATGCAGGTAAAGCATTTATATTTTATTTAAGTAGTTAAACACATAACCACTTAAATAGTTACCAAACCATGAGCCGATCTTGTCTATAGTGGCGAGTGTACATGCCCAGCCAGTCTATAGGAACCCTAAACCTTGGCACGCTCTGATACCAAGTTGTAATGCCCTGGAAAACCCAAGACTGTCACACTGTGTACTTTAAATAGTGCTTAAATTGCTAATCGAGTCATTAGGTTATAAACGTGCTTCTAGGTGTTATTAATAGGCCAGGGGTGAAAATCTCGGTCAAAAGAAATGGATATATTTTATTTAAAACATTAACCTGTACATGGGCCCATAAAAGTGTTTACAAGTTATTTACCATCCAAAATGGTCATTACAGTATAAAATTTACAACTCGCCGACCAAAGCGGCAAAAATAGGGTTAAACCTTAGTTCTCCTGAGAAACACCTTGGCCGTGGTGGTCAAGTGGCCGCATATGTACACATCACCACCTAAGCTCTCCACTCAAGGATGGGTGAGCTTTTCTTTCCCTTTACCTCCACCACATATGTAACGCCCTGGACAGCCAAGACCGTTACACTGTGTGTTTATAAACGTGCAAGACTTGTTAATCAAGTCATAGTTAGAAACGTGTTACTGAAACTATAATTGAACTAGGGTTAAAAGATTTTGGTTACAAAAGTTACATTTCATATAATTCAACATTTTGTACATTGGATCCCAAAAGAAATAGAGTTTAAAAGACAGTTTACAAATATTCTAGATTATAAACATGTACTGGCCACTCTAAGGGAAAAACAGACATTTAGGCTTTTCTCGTCTTGTATCCCTCCTCGAACGTGGTGACCGATCAGCTGTCTATGTACATTCAGCCCCAAAGCTCTCCAACTCAGGACTGGTCTACCTTGCCTTTGCCTTTACCTGCACCACGTAGCACCCGTGAGTCGAGGCCCAACAAGAAAACCATAATACAAAATATAAGCAATAACCGACAGTCAGTTATATAACAAGTCATACAACTCACGTAAACAGTGATATCATTCCACAAACCCATAATCAGTTATTTAGATAACACGCTTGTCACATTCATCAATAAACAACATTAAACATATCACACCAAAATACAGGGTCGGCACCCTTAGGCTGCACCCTCTGATTATCCCACTGACTCTGGCTCGCTTAGGCCGAGCTCAGTGATTATATACTTAACCTCAGCTACTAGTGGTCGAGCCGCGCCTTGTGCGCAAATATTGATTCTGACACTCTTAGGTCGTTTATCACATGTCACATGGCATAATACCATCTTATGACATCTCATATGAATATAGGGAACTCTTAGTCCCAACACAAATACATAATCGGGTGCAGTTTCTTACCTTTGAGTCGGATAGCTTTGATTAGTGAAATCAACCTTCAAGTACGATCTCGTCTGAGCCCTAGCGTACACCTAGTCACAGCCATAAATTAGAATCATCACTAAACTTCAATTCCAAAACCTAACCTTGGGACCAATCCCGAGCCCTCGAGAAGCCCTAATTCCATCAAACGGGGTGGTGGAATCAAACCCCGAGCCCCCGGGCAAAAACCCTAAGAAACAACCCAAAAATCCACTTCTAAAGGCAGGGTAGCGCTATAGCGCCACAGAGTGGGCACTACAGCGCTACAAGCAGAGCCACAAGCCCCCCAGGAAGCCAGCATAGCGCTGTAGCACTCCAAGGCTAGCGCTACAAGCAGCATACTTCAACCTCTGGTTTTCTCCTTCGAATTTCCTCGAGCCAAAACCCCCTAGAACACCTCCAAATCTCAACTACACTTCAAAACAAGCCTACCATTCACTACATCTCACCCCACATGGCCCAACAACCTCAATTCTAACCACATGCATCATCAAACAAAGAAAACAAGCATTGAATTCAGAATTCAAGAACTCAACCAGAAACTCAGAAATTCAAGACCTCAAAGCCAGAAATTGTTACCTTCAATGGGGAAATTCAACCTTAGGTTATCTCTATGCCCTTCTAGCCTTTAGCTCCTCAATTATTCAAGCTCAATTCCCATAACTTCCATCCAAAACTCAAGCTTAAAAATCACCTCAACAAAATCCAGAAAAACTCATCAGAAATCTTTAGACCTTACCTCAATTGAGCTTAATTCCAGTGGAACTTCCTAGCTTCACCAAGGATCCAAGTGCTAAGCCTTAGCCTAAGCCTCCTCTGAATTACAGCTCCAAAACTCCTCAAGAAATGGTGAAGGATGGCCTAAACCGAGAGAGAGAAATAGCCCATATTTTCCTTCTTTCTTTCTTTCTTCTTTTCTTTCTTTTAGCTTCTACTTATTTCTACAATTCCCACTAAGACATATAGGCAGAAAACACCCTTATCACCTCTTAACAAACAAAATGACCATTTTTCCCTCCCATTAAAATTCCAACCCTAAAACACTCCAAGAGCAATTTGGTCATTTATTCTCAATTCCCGCTAATTCCTCGAGTGTCCCTAATCATCACCGCTTGCATCCCGACACCTAACTAATCACAAATTATATTCCTCAATATCAAATAGCCTCCAATATATTTTCCAAATTCCCATAAATACCCCTAGGTTCCCCCGAGCCAGGTATAAATTCCCACCGTGACTTTTTCGCTAAACTGCTCATTAGGATCGCCTCAAGTCACAAGCTACAAATATATCCACATAATAATGTGGTCTAAAAAATTTATCACAAATATTTGCATTTATGCCCTCAACGGGCCAAAATTATGAATATGCCCTTATAACCTAATCAGGGCCTACATGCATACTAATACTCATAATCATGCATTTAATCATTTAAATCACACATAATCCGGTTATGCCCTCCTGGCACACTAATCAAGGACCTTAAGCCTTATTATTAATTTTGGGTCGTTACAACTATCCCCTCCTAATGAGAATTTTGTCCTCGAAATTTACCTGAATAACTTGGAATAGTGATCCTGCATCGCTAACTCAAGCTCCCAGGTTGCCTCCTCGACCCTACTATTCTTCCATAACACTTTAACCAGAGGAATCGTCTTATTCCATAGTACTTTATCCTTTCGATCCAAAATCTAAATCGGTCGTTCCTCATAAGATAAATCTGTCTACAATTCCAAGTCTTCATACTTCAGCACATGTGTCGTATCTGAGACGTACTTTCGGAGCATAGAAACATGGAATACGTCATGAACTCCCGATAACGACGGTGGCAAAGCTAACCTGTAAGCCACCTGACCGATCCTTTCCAGGATCTCAAAAGGTCCGATGAATCTAGGGCTTAGCTTGCCCTTCTTCCCAAATCTCCTCACCCCTTGCAGTGGCGAAACTCGAAGAAACACGTGGTCCCCAACCTGGAACTCCATGTCCTTACGCTTGGGATTAGCGTAGCTTTTCTGTCTGCTTTGTGAGGCGAGCATTCTAGCTCGGATCTTCTCAATAGCTTCATTTGTCTTCTGAACCATGCCCGACTCCAAATACCTCCTCTCACCCATCCCATCCCAATGAATGGGTGATCTACATCTCCTCCCATATAACATCTCATAGGGAGCCACTCCAATCGTTGATTGGTAACTATTGTTGTATGAAAACTCAATCAACGCAAGATACTTACTCCACAATCCCTCGAAATCGGTCACGCATGCCCGAAGCATATCCTCCAATACCTGAATCATCCTCTCAGACTGTCCATCATTCTGAGGATGAAAAGTCGTGCTAAACTTCAACTGAGTTCCCATAGCCTTATGCAAACTACCCCAAAACTTGGAGGTAAAGATAGGATCTCGATCTGACACTATAGACTTAGGAATCCCGTGGAGACTTGCGATCTCCCTCACATATAACTCTACATACTGATCCACTGTATATGTAGTCCTCACTGGAAGAAAATGAGCCGGCTTGGTGTATCTGTCCATTATGACCCACACCGAGTCATGGAGCCCTACTGTCCTGGGTAGACCTCCCACAAAGTCCATCGTAATATCCTCCCATTTTCACTCGGGAATACCCAAAGGCTGAAGCAACCCTGCTAGTCGCTGATGTTCATCCTTCACCTGCTGACAGGTTAGAGATCTGGCCACATACTCCACCACATCCTTCTTGATCCTGAGCCACCAATATAACGTCCGTAGATCCTGATACATCTTCGTGGTACCAGGATGAAGTGATTACGGCGTAGTATGTGACTCATCCAGTATCTCTCGTCTGATCCCCACATCAAATGGGACACAAATCCTCCCCCGATACTGTAGCAAACCAACCTCGAAAATAGAGTAGTCCTTAGCTACTCCCGCTAAGACATTCTCTCTAGCCTCCTATAACTGAGCATCTACCAACTGTCCTTCCTTAATCCGCTCTAGCAGAGTCGACTGCAGAGTAATGTTGGCCAACCAGCCCACCACCAATTCTATCCCCGCTCGGGCCATCTCACCAGCTAACTCTCTTGAAATCTGGGTGGAATTATACAACTGACCTGGGCCCCTCCGGCTCAATGCATCTGCTACTACGTTGGCCTTCCCTGGATGATAAGGAATATCACAGTCATAGTCTTTTACCAAAACTAGCCAACACCTCTGCCTCATGTTCAGGTCCTTCTGTGTGAAGAAGTACTTCAAACTCTTGAGATCGGTGTATATCTCGCAATTCTCCCCATACAGATAGTGCCTCCAAACCTTCAGTGCAAATACCACCGCTGCTAACTCAAAATCATGGGTTAGATAAAGCTGCTCATACTCCTCCAGCTGTCATGGCGCATAAGCTATAACCTTCTCATTCTGCATCAACACACAGCCCAAACCCAACCTTGACGCATCGCAATAAACCACAAACTTTCCTCCCTCCAAAGGAAGACTCAACACAGATGCAGTATTAAGTTGCCGCTTCAATTCTTGGAAACTGTTCTCACACTTGTCTGACCAGACGAACTTCAAATTCTTTTGTGTCAATTCTGTCATCGGTGTCGCTATCTTCGAGAAGCCTTCCACAAACCAGTTGTAGTAACCTGCCAAAACAAGAAAACTCCGAACCTCCGAGGCGTTCCTTGGCCTTGGCCAATCCCTAACTGCCTCCACCTTAGATGGATCCACCTTAATCCCATCTGCACCAACAATATGTCCAAGGAACATCACTTCTGGTAGCCAAAACTCACATTTCTTAAACTTGGCGTACAACGGGTGCTCTCTTAATTTCTGTAGAACCTGTCGGAGATGAAACTCGTGCTCTGCCTCTGATCTGGAGTACACTAAGATGGCATCAATGAAAACGATGACGAACTGATCCAAAAAGTCTTTGAACACCCTATTCATTAAGTCCATGAAGGTTGCTGGGGCATTGGTCAAACCAACTACATGACCAGAAACTCATAGTACCCATACCTCATTCGAAAGGCCGTCTTCGGTATATCCTCATCCTTGATCCTCAGCTGGTGATAACCAGATCGAAGATCAATCTTTGAGAACACTGTCTTACCCTGCAACTGATTGAACAAGTCGTCAATCCTTGGTAGGGGATACTTATTCTTGATAGTCAACTTGTTCAATTCCCTGTAGTCTATACACATTCTCAGAGTCTCGTCCTTCTTCTTCACAAACAACACTGAAGCACCCCATGGCGAGTAGCTAGGCCTGATGAACCCAAAATCCAGAAGCTCCTGTAACTGTATCTTCAATTCCTTCAGTTCTGTCGGTGCCATTCTATATGGTGCCCTTGACACCGGCTCTGTCCTTGGAGCTAACTCGATAAAAAACTGAATCTCCATGTGTGGCGGCAGCCCTGGTAAATCTTTAGGGAATACATCCAAGAACTCACAAACCAATCTAGACTCCTCCGGCCCTGCTGGCAACACCCTAGTGGTATCCACCACACTAGCCATGAAGCCCATACATCCTCCATGTTATAAATCTCTGGCTCTCAGCACTGATATCATAGGTATGCGGGGTCCATATACCGCTCCCACAAAGACAAAGGGATCATCGCCCTCCGGCTCAAAGGTCACCATCTTCTTCCTGCAATCAATAGTAGCTTTGTATCTAACCAACCAATCCATTCCCAAAATCATGTCAAAGTCCTCCATACCCAACTCAATCAAGTCTACTGATATTTCCTTACCATCAACCATCACTGGCAGTGCTCTAATTCACCTCCTAGAAACTACCAGTTCTCCTATAGGCAATATGGTCCCAAACCCCGCAGTATAATACTCACTAGGTCTACACAGTCTATCAATCACCTTACTAGAAACAAATGAATGCGTAGCACCAAAGTCAATCAATACAGTAAAAGGAGAGCCAGCGCTAGAAAGCTGACTTGTCACTGTCGAGGGACTAGCCTTGGCCTCTGCTTGCGTCAGGGTGAACACTCGAGCTGGAGTAAAGCTGTCCACCTTTCCTGCTTCCCCTTTCTTCATTGTTGGGCAGTCGTTCTTGAGGTTTCCTACCACCCCGCACACATAACAGACCTTAGCCCGACATTCACCCAGATGGTGTCTTTTGCACCTCATGCACTCAGGATAGCTCCTCCATGAATCACTGCCTCCCTGACGGTCACCCTGAGTACCCCGATCTCTCCTATTAGGACCAGAAGCGATCGAAGCATCAGGGGTTTTCCTCTTCAGATCGCTGGGGCCTCCGCCCCTACCAGACCCAGAATAGGGAGGCATCTCCCTGCGGCCCTCCCACCTTACTGCACTCTCCCTCCAGATCTTATTCTGTGCTTCCTCAGCAGTAAGAGCCTTCTCAACAGCCTGGGCATAAGTTGTTCCCCCATGAACTGTTGTAATCCTCACATCTTGGGCTATCATAGCATTAAGCCCTCTGATAAATCTGTCTTGTCTCGCTGCGTCAGTAGGCACAAGATCCGGTGCAAACTTCGCAAGTCTATCGAACTTCAGGGCATATTTTGTAACTGCCATGTTGCCCTGAACCAACCCCACAAATTCATTAACCTTTGCGGCCTTTATGACAACATTGTAATACTTATGACTGAACAAATCCTTGAATCCTTCCCAAGTCAATGTAGTAACATCCCTGGTCTGTGATGCCACTTCCCACCAAATGCGGGCATCCTCTCTCAACATATACGTAGCAAAAGCCACTCTGTCATGACCCTCTATCCTCATGAAATCCAAAATAGTAGTGACCATACTCATCCATTGTTCAGCCTTTAGTGGATCTGGTCCTCCCTCAAAAGTTGGAGGATGATGTTTCCTGAACCACTCATACAACGGCTCCCATCTGTTTCCAACCTCTGCTGGCTGTATAACTGGTACCACAGCAGGTGGCACAATAGGGGCAGCACTCCTTGATGGAGCCTGCTGTCGCAGAAGTTAGATCTGCTCATCCTGGCTATGTAGCCTTGCTTGCATGTCTGCCATAAGTTGCTGCCAGTTCTTAGGGACTGGCGGAGTGGTCTGGCCCTGGTCATCATCTCTTGCCTCAAACCTAGTGCCGGCTAGTCGCATAGATTTCCTTGGACGCATAGTTATCCAAGTTAATCTGCAATCAACGACTCGGCGGCCAGACTATGATGATAGGGTAATAATCCCTCCATAATCCACCATTGGAACTCAATCTTTCACAAGCAATCTAGATATAACAATTTATTCAAATATTCATTCACATACAACAGTAATGCTAATAAGCACGCCTCAATATCATCACACAACAGTCAAGGGCCAGGCCCTATCAGTATCTCATGCTTCCTATTAATCATACAGATATCAGCATTCATATTCTTGTCTAATTATCTAAGCATGTAAACATGTATACATAATTACCAAACTCTGAGTCGAGCTTGTCTTTAGCAGCGAATGTACATGTCCAGCCAGTCTTCATGAACCCTTAAACCTAGGACGCTGTGATACCAAGTAGTAATGCCCTGGATAGCCAAGATCGTTACACTATGTGTTTATAAATGTGCAAGACTTGCTAATCAAGTCATAGTTAGAAACGTGTTACTGAAACTATAATTGAACTAGGGTTAAAAGATTTTGGTTACAAAAGTTACATTTTATATAATTCAACATTTTGTACATGGGATCCCAAAAGAAATAGAGTTTAAAAGACAGTTTACAAAAATTCCAAATTATAAACATGTACTGGCCACTCTAAGGAAAAACAGACATTTAGGCTTTTCTCGTCCAGTATCCCTCCTCGGCCGTGGTGACCGATCAGGTATCTATGTACATTCAGCCTTAAAGCTCTACAACTCAGGACTGGTCTACCTTGCCTTTGCCTTTACCTGCACCACGTAGCACCCGTGAGCCGAGGCCCAACAAGAAAACCATAGTAAAGAATATAAGCAATAAGCGACAGTTAGTTATATAACAAGTCATACAGCTCACGTAAATAGTGATATCAATCCACAAACCCATAATCAGTTATTCAGATAACACGCTTGTCACATTCATCAATTAAACAACATTAAACATATCACACCAAAATACAGGGTCGGCACCCTTAGGCCCCACCCTCTGATTATCCCACTGACTCCGGCTCGCTTAGGCCGAGCTCAGTGATTATATACTTAACCTCAGCTACCAGTGGCCGAGCCGCGCCCTGTGCGCAAATATTGATTCTGGCACTCTTAGGCCATTTATCACATGTCCCATGGCATATTACCATCTCATGACATCTCATATGAATATAGGGAACTCTTAGTCCCAACACAAATACATAATTGGGTGCAGTTTCTTACCTTTGATTCCGATAGCTTTGATTAGTGAAATCAACCTTCAAGTACAATCTCGTCCGAGCCCTAGCGTACACCTAGTCACAGCCATAAATTAGAATCATCACTAAACTTCAATTCCAAATCCTAACCTTGGGACCAATCCCGAGCCCTCGGGAAGCCCTAATTCCATCAAACGGGGTGGTGGAATCAAACCCCGAGCCCCCGGGCAAAAACCCTAAGAAACAACCCAAAAATCCACTTCTGAAGGTAGGGTAGCGCTATAGCGCCACAGAGTGGGCACTACAGCGCTACAAGCAGAGCCACAAGCCCCCCAGGAAGCCAGCATAGCGCTGTAGCACTCCAAGGCTAGCGCTACAAGCAGCATACTTCAACCTCTGGTTTTCTCCTTCGAATTTCCTCGAGCCAAAACCCCCTAGAACACCTCCAAACATCAATTACACTTCAAAACAAGCCTACCGTTCACTACATCTCACCCCACATGGCCCAGAAATTAGAGCTTAGAACTCTTACCCCAGTTATGGATTAAACTTCTGTCAATTGCTAAACACGATTCCTAAGTCTCAAGCTTTAATCTTCCTATTTGGCTTCAAAAGTTCAAACCGAGAGAGAGAGAGAGAGAAAGAGAGAGCTCTGTTTTGCCTAGGTTAAAACAATCCACAACCTTCCAACCTTTAAACATATCTGATGGCTAAAAGACCAAAATGCCCCTAGGGTCATTTAAATCCTTCAAAGCTAAGAAGAGCAAAACTGACATTTTCCACTTATCTCGTTAATTATAATTAACGTCCTCAAATTTCTATTATTCGCAATTTCCTCAAATAATTATTAAATCATACCCCATTACCCGTTCATTCCTGGTAATGTACTAAGCATCAAATTACCCCAGACTTACCCCAAGCCTAGCAATTAATCTCGTTATGACAAAACCACTAACTTGCATCCTATGATTATCTCATGCCGAATAGCTTAAATATATCCACATAATAATGTGGTCTCACCCATAAATCACAAACATGCACATAAATACAAAAATATACCCTTAACGGGCCAAAATTATGAAAATGCCCTTCTAATAAGAAGTGGGCCCACATGCATGCTATTATCATCATATCATAATATAATTCACATAATCATGCATAAAATCACATAATTTCATATCAATTATGACCCTCCTGGCCCCCTAATCCAGGCATTAAGCCACATTAGGGAATTTGGGACATTACACAAGTGGTTGTGAACGGGACTGGGGTTCCCTGTAATTGAACATATGTGTTATGTGAATTATATATGTTATGTGTGATGTGAAAGTAAGACCTAAGGCTGTCGGGGCTGATGATAAGAGTGTTGAACGCAACTCGGCCTAAGCGAGCCGAGATCAGCTAAATAACCAGAGAGCTCGGTCTAAGGGCACCGATAGCTAAATATTTGTATTACGGATTGAGTTATATGTTTGAAAGTATATTTTATCGTTGCCTAGATTAATACTTGTATTTAGCTGATTAATTGAACTAATTGGATTAAAGTTTATTATATACTCTTATTGTTGTCTATGCTTGTTGATTATGGTTTTCTTGTTGAGACTTGGCTCACAGGTGCTACGTGGTGCAGGTAAAGGGAAGGGAAAGCTAGACTACCCATGAGTTGGAGGCCTTTGGGGGCGGAGTATACATTGGCAACTGCTCGACCGCCACGGCCGAGGGATTTACAGGGATTAGAACTCTAAACTGTATTTTTCCATTAGACTGCCTTTTGTTGTATCAATCTTTAAGGGTTGTGTCTGCCATTTAAACATTGCTTTGGGATCCCATGTATCAAACACTTGTTTTAATGAAAATTAACCGTTTACGATCAAAATCTTTTAACCCTAACCTGTCAGTAGACTTTAGAAACACATTTATGTTCAAACGACTTGATTTGCAAGTCTTGCACTATTTTAAACACACAATGTAACGGTCTTGCTTATCCAGGGCGTTACAACTTGGTATCAAAGCGGTCTAGGTTTAAGGGTTCCTGAAGATTGTCTGGGCATGTACACTCGCCGCTAAAGACAAGCTCGACTCAGGGTTTGGTAACCATATATATTATTATGTGTTTGAATACTTAAATGAAATATAAATGCTTTATCTGCATGATTAATAGGGAGCATGAGATATACCGATATGGCCTGGCCCTTGACTGCTATATGAATATGTTGGAGGTGCTTATTAGCATTGCTACTGTATGTGAATAATTGTTTAAATTCCTGTTTCCATCATGATTGTGCATTATGGCCTGAATATTGGCGTTGGACCATGGAATGAATATGAACCTGTTGTCATTGCCTGACCAACCGAGTCGTTGATTGCAGATAAACTTGGATAGTTATGTGTCCAATGTGATCAATACGACTAGCCAACACTGGGGTCGAGGCTAGAGATGATGAGCGGGGCCAGAACCCTCTGCCAGTCCTTGAGAATTAGCAACAGTTGCTTGTTGATATGCAAGCCAGACTACAGAGTCAGGAAGAGTAGATTCGCCTTTTGAGGCAACAAGCTCCGTCAGGGAGTGCTGCACCTAACTTGCCACCTGCTGTGGCACCAACTGTACAGCCACCTGAGATTGGAAACATGTGGGAGCCACTCTATGAAAGATTCAGGAGACAGCATCCTCCGACCTTTGAGGGAGGACCAAATCCTCTGAAGGCTGAACAGTTGATGAGTATGATCACTTCCACCCTGGACTTTATGAGGGTGGAAGGTAATGACAGGGCCACCTATATGCTTAGATAGGATGCCCGCATTTGGTGGGCGGTGATGGGTTCAGGAGATCTGTACAACCAGAAATATTACAATATTGTTGTCAGGGCGGCGAAGGTGAATGAGTTCATTGGGTTGGTACAGGGCAGCATGACAGTTACTGAGTATGCCCTGAAGTTTGACAGGCTAGTGAAGTTTGCACCAGATTTAATGCCTACAGATGCAGCGAGGTAGGACAGGTTCATTCGAGGGCTTAATACTATGATAGCCCGAGATGTGAGGATCACATTAGTTCCTGGGGAGACGACTTATGCCCAAGCTGTTGAGAAGGCTCTGACTGCTGAGGAGGCAGAGAACAAGATTTGGAGGGAGAACGCTGTGAGATGGGATGTTCGCAGGGTAGTGCCTCCATTTACAGGGTCAGGTAGAGGCAGAGGCCCCAGTGATCAGAAGAGGAAGACCCCTGACACCTCGACCATTGCTGGTCCTGATAGGAGGGGTCGGGGTGCCCAATGTGGCTGCCAGGGAGGCGGTGAGTCACAGAGGAGCTATCCAGAGTGCACTAGATGCAGGAAGCTCCATCTAGGAAAATGCTGGCCCAAGGGCTGTTACTTATGCAGGGTGGTTGGATACCTCAAGAAGGATTGCCCAACATTGAAGAAGGAGGAACCAAGGAAGGTGGACAGCTTGACTCCAGCTCGATTGTTCACCTTGACATAGGCAGAGGCTGAGGCTAGTCCCTCAGTAGTGACATGTCAACTTTCTAGCGCCGACTCTTCATATCAAGTATTGATTGAATCTGGTGCTACACATTCATTTATTTCTAGTAAAGTGATTGATAGATTGTGTAGGCCTAGTTAGTACTATACCGCGGGGTTTGGGACTATATTACCTACAGGGGAGCTGGTGGTTTCTAGGAGATGGATTAGAGCACTGCCAGTAATAGTGGATAGTAGGGAACTATTAGTAGATTTGATTGAGTTGTGTATGGATGATTTTGATATGATTTTTGGGATTGATTGGCTAGTCAGATACGGGGCCACTATAGATTGTAGGAAGAAGATGGTGACTTTGAGCCGAAGGGTGAGGACCCCTTTGTTTTTGTAGGTGCTCTGTGTGGACCCCACATTCCTTTGATATCAGCGTTGAGGGCTAGGGACCTATTACAAGAAGATTGTATAGGTTTTCTAGTTAATGTGGTGGATACCACTAAAATTATGCCAGTGGGGCTGGGAGAGACTAGACTAGTATGCGAGTTCTTAGACGTGTTTCCTGAGGACTTACCGGGACTGCCGCCTCATAGGGAAATTCAGTTCGTTATTGAGTTAGCGCTGGGTATAGAGCTAGTGTCGAGGGCACCATATAGGATGGCTCTGGCAGAGTTAAAGGAGTTGAAGATACAGTTGCAAGAGCTTCTAGACTTGGGATTATCAGACCTAGCTTCTCGCCATGGGGTGCTCCGATTTTATTTGTGAAAAAGAAGGATGGGACTCTGAGAATGTGTATAGATTACAGGGAGTTGAACAAGTTGACCATTAAGAACAAGTACCTCATACCAAGGATAGATGACCTGTTCGACCAGCTGCAAGGTAAGATAGTAATCTCGAAGATTGATCTTCAATCTGGTTATCACCAGTTGAGGATCAAAGATGAGGATATTCCGAAGATGGCCTTCTGTACGAGGTATGGGCATTATGAGTTCTTGGTCCTGTCGTTCGGTTTGACCAATGCCTTAGTAGCATTTATGGATATGATGAACAGGGTGTTCAAGGATTTCTTGGATCAGTTTTTGACTGTCTTCATCGACGAAATCTTAGTTTACTCCAGTTTAGAGGCAAAGCATGAGCAGCATCTCCGACGGGTATTACAGAGATTGAGAGAGCATCAATTGTATGCTAAATTTAAGAAGTGTGAATTCTGGATACCAGAAGTGACATTCCTTGGACATATTGTTAGTGGAGATGGGATTAAAGTAGATCCGGCCAAGGTAGAGGCAGTTAGAGTTTGGCCGAGGCCAAGGAACATCTTGGAGGTTAGGAGCTTCCTTTGACTAGCAGGATATTATAGACGGTTTGTAGAAGGGTTTTCAAAAATTGCCACACTGTTGAATGAGTTGACATGGAAGAATCTGAAGTTTTCCTAGTCAGACAAGTGTGAAGGTAGCTTTCAGGAGTTGAAGCGATGGTTTATTACTGCTTCAGTGTTAAGCCTCCCTTCGGAGGGAGGGAAGTTTGTAGTGTATTGTGACGCATCGAGACTGAGATTGGGATGCGTGTTGATGCATAATGAGAAGGTTATTTCCTATGAGTTGCGGTAGCTGAAGGAATATGAGCAGTGGTACCCTACCCATGACTTGGAACTAGCAGCGGTTGTATTCGCACTAAAAGTATGGCGACATTATTTCTATGGGGAGAAGTGCGAGATATACACCGATCATAAGAGTTTGAAGTATTTCTTCACCCAGAAGGACCTAAACATGAGACAGAGACGTTGGCTAGAATTGGTGAAGGACTATGACCGTGACATCCTTTACCACCCAAGAAAAGCCAATGTAGTGGCAGATGCGTTGAGCCAGAGGGGCCTGGCACAATTTTTTAGTTCGAAGCAGATATCGAAGGAGTTAGCAGAAGATATGGCTAGAGCGAGGATAGAGCTGGTTGTGGGCCGGTTAGCCAATATTACTTTACAGTCTACCCTCCTAGAGAGGATAAGAGAGGGTCAGATGGATGATGCATTGTTGCATGAGGTTAGAGGAAATGTCATAGCTGGAGTAGCTAAGGATTATTCTATTTCAGAGACGGGTTTACTGCGGTACAATGATCAGATCTGTGTTCTGATGGATATGGGTATTAGACGAGAGATACTTGACGAATCCCATACTACACCATACTCACTCCATCCAGGCACCACGAAGATGTATCAGGATCTACAGACTTTATATTGGTGGTATAGGATGAAGAAGGACGTGGTTGAATACATAGCCAAGTGTTTAACTTGTCAGCAGGTAAAGGCTGAACATCAGCGACCAGCGGGGTTGTTACAGCCGTTGGGTATTCCCGAGTGGAAGTGGGAAGATAATACTATGGATTTTGTGGGAGGTTTACCCAGGATGGTGGGGCAACATGACTTGGTGTGAGTGATAGTAGACAGATACACCAAGTCAGCTCACTTTCTGCCAGTGAGGATGACCTATACTGTAATGCCCCGAATTCTCTGATGTGTTTAACGGCGTGAATAGTAGGCCGGGAGGGCCGTACTTGCATAATTATGTTATTAATTGATATAATGAATGTATATGTTGATTATATTGTCATTTGATGTGAAATGCATGCATGTGAGTCCATATTCTTAATTACAGGGGTGTGATGGTAATTTGGCCCGTTGAGGGTAAATTGTTTATTTGGATGCATGTTGGTGATATATTTTGAGACCACATTATGATGTGGGTTTGTTCGAGTCATTTGGCATGAGACGATCATGGTGTGTTAAATATCGGTTTGGTCATAACGGGCTTAAGCTCGAGGCTCGGGGTGAGTCTCGGGGTGTTTTAATGATTAGAGTGTTACCGGGCATTAAAAGGTAACGGGATGTGATTTATTGGTGTTTGAGAATATTGAGATTAGCGGGAATTGGGAAGCGTTAATTATGATTAACGGGTTAAGTAGAAAGTACCAATTTTACCCTTGAAGTGGTTTTAGAGGCTTTAAGTGACTTAGGGGTATTTTGGTCATTTGGGGTTTGGATATATATGGTTTTAGATGGCTGTAGAAACAGAACAAAAACAGGGCATTCTTCTTCCTTCCCGTACGTTCATTTCCTCCACTTTCTTCTTTGGTGTTTTTGAGCTCAAAGGGTGGAATCAAGCTAGGAGATCAAGGGGCTGAGGTTTTAGGCTTGGTTCAGCTGTTGGAGAGGATTTAATTCCAGGTTTGAGGTGAGTTTTATCCATTGAGTTTCTGGTTATACCCTGTTTTCGTTTTAAGTTTTCAGCTTTTGGTTTCTTGATGGAAGTGTGGATTTGAGGAGGTTTTAGTTGATGTTTAGGTTGGGTTTTGATGAGGGGAAGTTATGGGTGATGTCTAGGGGTTTAATTGTGTGTTTGGAGGAGGTTTTGGGTTGGTTTGAAGGGCTGGTTTGAGAGGAAAAATACAGGGGAAAATTTAGCTCGCATGCTGTCATGTTGCTGGTCTGGGCTGAGCGCTACGGCGCGGATGTGGAGCACCGCGGCCCTTGGCGTCTGGCAGGGGAGGCCCTCTCTGTTTGAGGGCGCGCCGCGACGCAGCTGAGGAGGGCCGCGGCCCTTAGGGAATTTTTGGCCAAAATAGTGTTTCTAGCGTGGGGATTCAAGCCTAAGGCCTCGGGGTTGAACCTACTACCCGGTTGAGTAGTGTTTGATGTCCCGGAGGTTAGGTTTTGGTTTGGGAGCATTTTATTATTCATTTTATTGATGGAATCCCATAATTGGTTATGACCAAGTAACCGCTAAAGGACCAAAAGGTTGATCGTTCTCAGGGTTGTTCTTTTATTCATTCTAGCTCGAACCAAATGTAAGAAAACTGCACCCCAAGTGTGACATGCATGGGTTTTCATGAGGCATGCTGGTTGTGTAAATATGGACATGGACTGAATATAGAATGTTTAGCATATGCTGCTCACTTGTGCATGGTACTGACTCATTAGTCAGATTTGGCAAAGGTGCTGGTATCAACTGTGAAGCTGTGACTTATTAGTCAGGTTCGGCAGTGGTACTGGGCACTGGTCACATTGAGCTGACTCATTAGTCAGGACGGCCTTAGCGTGTTAACGCAAGCCAACAAAGATTAGATCTAATCGACTATCAGCATTGAATGACTCAAAGAGCATTAATGCCAGACCGACCCCGAGGGTCGATGAATGAAATAAGCACTTGGAGGCTAGTGGCTTACCTAGCAGCCACTCTCCCACTTGAAACAGTGACATGCCTGTCAGTCACTCAGTATGGTTTACAAGAACCTGTTGAGGGCTAGTGGCTTACCTAGCAGCCACTCTTCCATTTGAATCAATGACATGCTTGTCGGTCACTCAGTATGGTTTATCAGGACCTCATGTGATGTTCACTCATTTGTTTGAAAGCTTTATGCTCAGTGTGATTATAATGATAATCATTTGATAATGTTTGTGAATAGTGTTATGTTTTCTTGCTGGGCTTTGGCTCATGGGTGCTATGTGGTGCAGGTAAAGGAAAAGAAAAGCTCACCAAGCCTTGAGTGGAGAGCTTAGATGGTGATGTGTACATATGCGGCCGCTTGACCACCACGACCAAGGAGTTCTCAGAGGAACTAGGGGGTTTACCCTATTTTTGCCGCTTAGGTCGGCGGGATTGTAAATTTGAAACAGTAGTGACCATTTTGTACTGAGAACAACTTGTAAATGTTTTGTTTAGCTCTGCAGAGCAGTTTGTAATGAAAATCTCTATTTCCTTTTTATTGGTTTTTTTTACCTTAACCTGTTAATTACACTTAGAGCACGTTTTTGACCAAAGGACTCGGGTAGCGAGTCAAATTTCCGGTCCACCGTTCACCGTACCTGTTCTGGAGTAACCAGGGCGTTACATATACTATGGATCAGTATGTGGAGTTATATGTGAGGGAGTTGTATGTAACGACCCAAATTTCCTAATAAGGCTTAGGGCCTTGATTAAGGGGCCAAGATGGCAAATTTTGAAATTATGTGATTATGTGATATTTATATGTGTCATTATGTGATTATGTAAATAATATCATAATATGACTTGATATGCATGTTTAGGTGTATTAAATATGCATGTGGACCCATTTCTGTTTAATTGGGTAATTTTCATAGTTTGGCCTGTTTTGGATATATTTGGCATATATGTGGTATGTGTGTGGTGCTTCATTATTATTTGGTTATGCATGAGTTACTAAGCACGAGACGATCTTAGCGAGCAAAGTAGTGGTTTAGTCATAACGGGGTCAAATACCGGGCTCAGGGCGAGCTTGGGGGTATTTTCGTAATTTAGTATATTACCGGCAATGAACGGGTATTGGGATATGAATTAATTATTAATTAAGAATATTGGGAATAATGAGGATTGAAGGATGTTAAATATAATTAGCGGGATAAGTGGGAAATGATTGTTTTTCCCTTGGTGGTTTAAAAAGGGATTAAATGGACATAGGGGCATTTTGGTCTTTTGACCAAGTGATATATTTAAACTAGGTGGCTGGTTGTAGAAGGTTTAAGCAGCCAAAACAAAGTATTCTTCTTCTCTTTCTCGATCATCTCTCCTTTTCTCTTTTCTTTGGATTTTTGAACCAAATTTGAGGATTCAATTTAGGGAATCAAGGTTTGTGAGCTTAGGTTATTGGCTCAGCCATTGGAAGGGGTTCAATTCAAGTCAAAGGTAAGAATTCTAAGCTTTATTTTCTGGTTTTGCTCTGTTTTTAAGTTTGTTCTTGAGCTTGAAGGTTTGATCTTTGAGGTGGTTATTTGGTGTGGTTTTAAATGATTTGAAACTTGGGTTTTAGTGGTTTTGGGCCATTGAGATAATTGGGAACTTTGTTTATGAGATTTGGGTATGTTTGGATAGGTTTTTGGAAGGATTTGAAATGGAAAAATCGAAGTTTCATGGCTGTGTTTGTGGTTGGGTCGCGGTCCAGGCTTGAAAAAAAAGAGGTTTTTGGCTGTTGGGGGCATTTTGGGCCGTTGCCCCTTTTTGTCAGGCCGCTGCCCACGACCTAGACAGTGAGGGGTTTAGCCCCTGTTCTTGAGCAGGCCGCGGCCTGGGTTTTTGGGGTCGCAGCCCAAAAGGGCAGAAATGGCCAAAATGGGTTTTTAGTCATGGGAACTTAAACCTAAGGGCTCGAGATCGATCTTACTACCCGGTTTGGTAGGATTCGACGTCCCGGAGGCTAGGAGTTGGTCTGGAAGTTTTTATTTACTCAATTTGATGGGATTTTATATTATGGTTGTGACTAGGTTATCGTTATGGCCTTGGAAAGAGGATTGTGCTTGAGGGTCGTTTATTGGTAACCTGTGATTGGACCAAAGGTAAGAAGACTGCACCCAGTATGTGATACATGCGATGCATAAGATACATGTGGTTAGGGCATGGCATGAATGTTGAATATGAGATTGATCAGAGCTTGAGTCTCTGTAAATGTGCATGATCATAATTATGCTAGTGATTGTTGAGTAAGCATGTTGAATGCCCTGTATTTGGATATTTGACATATGATATATGCCTGGTTGCATTGCTTACTTGTGAATGGAACTGACCTATGAGTCAGGAATCGGCAATGGTGTCAGTATTGACTGTGAAGCTGTGACTTATTAGTCAAGTTCGGTAGTAGTACTGAGCACTGGTTGTATGGTATTGGCTTAAGAGTCAAGAACGATATTAGTGTGATTAACGTAAGTCGAAAAGATTAGATCTAATCGACATAAGCATTATCATCATAGGCATGAAATGCTTGACCGACCCTAAGTTCAACGATAAAAAAAGCGCTTGTCTAGTCTAAAGGCTAGTTACATAGAGCCAGGGCTATAATCTCAGGTGACCTAAACGTCACATGGCTAGGAGGGCATGGGACCTTAGAGATAGACTCATTAGTCATCTATACAGAGTGTGACTCATTAGTCACCTATACAGAGTGTGACTCATTAGTTACCCACACAGAGATAGACTTATTAGTCATCTATTCAGGGAGCATATCTCAAGAGATTGACTCATTAGTCATCTATTCAAGAAGCAGGTCCCCAGAGATTGACTCATTAGTCATCTATTCAGACGCAGGACCCCATAATCATTTATTTGGATTTGCTTGCATGCATGAATAGGGCTATTATTGCTAGGCATGATATTATGATTCAGTGACATGTTATTACCTGTTCATAAGCATATTGAGTTTTCTTGCTGAGCCTCGGCTCACGGGTGCTATGTGGTGCAGGTAAAGGCAAAAGAAAGATGGACCATCCTTGAGTTGGAGAGCTTAGGTGACGATGTGTACATATGCGGCTGCTCGACCACCACGGCCGATGGTTTAAAGAGGAACTGGGGTTAAACCCTAATTTACCGCTTAGGTCGACTAGTTGTAAATACTTTATTGTAATTAACCTTTAAAATATATTTTCGGGATCCCAATGTATACAGTAAATGGTTTAGTGAAATGTTATATCTTTGACCAAAATTTTAAACCTTAAACTGTTAATCGCACTTAGTTACACGATTATGACCAAATGGCTCGGTTAGCGAGTTTAGCACTGTTTAAAATGCACAACGTAATAGTCCCTGGGTAGTAGGGCGTTACATTGTACATCTCCATGGGGTTCCTAAATCTATAATAACGGACCGAGACCCCATATTTACCTCCAAGTTTTGGGGTGGTTTGCAGAAGGCTATGGGAACTCAGCTAAAGTTTAGTACAACCTTTCCTCCTCAGACAAACGGACAGTCTGAGAGGACAATTTAGATATTGGAATACATGCTTAGGCGTGTGTACTAGACTTCGAGGGGTCTTGGAGTAAGTACCTCCCGTTGATTGAGTTTTCATACAACAATAGTTATCAATCAACGATTGGAGTAGCTCCATACGAGATGTTATATGGAAGGAAATGTAGATCGCCCATTCATTGGGATGAGATGGGGGAGATGATGTAACGACCCAAATTCACTAGTAAGGCTTAAGGGCCTTGGTTAGTGTGCCAGGAGGGCATGATGGGAATTATGTGTGATTATTATGATTTAGATGCATGATTATGATATAAGCATGTTATATGATTACTTGAGTACTTGAGATGCATGACTATGTGTGTTAGTGTGCATATGGGCCCAGATTAGGTTAGAAGGGCATAATCGTAATTTTAGCCATTATGGGCATAACTGCTTTGATATATGTGATAATTGTTGAGACCACATTATTATGTGGATATATCTGTGATCTGTGACTTGAGACGATCCTAGTGAGCAAGGTAGCGTAAAAGTCATATCGGGGATTTATACCCGGCTCGGGGTGAGCTTAGGGGTGTAAATGGGAATTTAGTGGATAAGCTGGAGATTATTATGATATTGAGGAAGGCTATTGGTGATTAGTAAGGTATCGGGAACTAAGCGGGAAATAATAGGGACACTCGAGGAAGTAGCGGGAATTGGGTAAAAAGACTAAAATGCCCTTAAGAGGACTAAAGGATTAGAGATAACTGTGAGGGCATAAAGGTCATTTGACTTTTAAGGAAGGGTATTACTGAGGTTTTAAGATAGTGGGATTTATAGAATATCAAAAGGGTCTGAAAAAGAAGGGAAAAGAAGGAGGGAAAACAGAGAGAGTTTCTTGAGTCGGTTTACACTTTCCTTCACCTATTTCTGGAGAATTTCTGGAGTAAAGCCTAGAGGAGAGCTGGGATAACCAAACATCAAGAACCTTGATCTAAGACTAAGGAGTTGGCAGAGGTTTAACAGGGTTTCACCATTACTTGAGGTAAGAATCTAGAGTTCATCCATTCTCTGTTTCTGGTTTTTTTAAGCTGTGGTACTTGAGTTGAATTGAATGGAACTTTAGGGAATTCAAGCTTAGGGTTGAGGAGCAACAAGCCAAGGGAGCCTAGGGTTAGCTTGTGGGCGAAATTCTATCAAAGGTATGAATTCTAAGCTCTAATTCTAGTGTTCAGCTGGTTTGTGTTGGGTTCTGAAGTTTGGAGGTGGCTATGGTGAATTTTGAGTTTGTGATTGCATGTGCTTGGGTTTTAGATGTTTAGGGTGCTTGGGATGAGTGGAGTGTGGTCATGAGGTTGTTTTTAAGTTTGGGTAAGAGTTGGAAGAGGTTTGGTTGAGGTTGGCTCGAGAGAAATCGCACAAGGGAAATTTTGGTGTTGGGCTGCCTGTGACTAGCGCTACAGCGCTAGCCTTTGGGCGCTGTAGCGCTAGGCCCATATGCTGGAAGGGTTTTGGTTCTGTCTGTAGCGCTATAGCGCCCTTCCAAGAGCGCTGTAGCGCTACCCTGCCTTCTGAAGGGGATTTTGGGGTATTTTGCAAGGGTTTTTGACCTAAGGTTTGGGGTTTGGTTCCACCACCTTGTTTGGTGGAACTAGGACATCCCGGGGGGCTCGGGATTAGCCCCGGGGTTAGGTTTTGAACTTGAGGGTTGATGTTGACTTTGACCATGATTGTGTTAGGTAAGCGCTAAGGCTCGAGTGGGATCGTGCTCAAGGTGTCGTGACATCGAAAACCAGTGACTTGAAAGGTAAGAACACTGCACCCGAATGTATGATTGTGATGGGACTAAGTGCTCCCGAGAATTGTTTTGTGTCGTCGTTGGTATTATGCCAAGGGGCACGTGTAAGCGGTCTAAGAGTACCGTTCATGAATTTAGCGCATGGGACACGAATTGGCCACTGGGAGCCAGAAACGAAAGGATAACAGAGGGAGCAGCTTGTGAGCGCTAGCCCTGGTTATCATCTGTGCCTTGTGTTATATGAGCTGATATGCTTTGTATATGAAATACTTGACTAATGATAAGCTTTGTATATGAAATACTTGACTGTTGATATGCTTGAAGTTTATGAGATGCCATATGTGAGATTGACTTGACAGCTAAATGTGCATGTTCTATTGTTAATATGTGTTCTTGCTGGGCCTTGGCTCACGGGTGCTACGTGGTGCAGGTAAAGGCAAGAGCAATCTGGACCAGGCCTGAGGTGGAGAGCTCCGAAGTGAATGTACATAGCTAGCCGTTCGATCACCATGATCGAGGAGTGTGTCAGGACAGAGATCACCTAACTGCTCATTTTGCCTTAGCATGGCTGTTAATGTATTTAAACTTTGTAACTTTTGTAAAAGGCTTTTAAACTGTCATGTTTGGGATCCCATGTACATAAACAATGTTTAGTATTGAAAATGTATCTTTCGAGACAAAAATGCTTTTAACCCTAGTTCCTCTACTATCTGAGTAACACGTTTTTACTTTAATGACTTGATTAGCGAGTCTGGCACTTTATAAACACACAGTGTAGCGGTCTTGGCTATCCAGGGCGTTACAGATGAGGTATTTGGGACCGGAGGTGGTTCAAGAGACTAATGAACCTATTGAGAAGATCCGAGCTCGAATGCTCACCTCATAGAGCAGACACAAAAGCTATGCTGGTCCTAACCGTAGGGATGTGGAGTTCCAGGTAAGGGACCACGTATTTTTGCAAGTTTCACCATTACGAGGGGTGAGGAGGTTTGTGAAAAAGGGAAAGTTGAGCCCTAGATTCATAGGACCTTTTGATATCCTAGAAAGGATCGAGCAGGTAGCCTATAGATTGGCTCTGCCACCATCATTATCAGGAGTTCATGACGTATTCCACATCTCTATGCTTCGGAAGTATGTCTTAGATACAACTAACGTATTAGGGTATGAGAATCTGGAGCTACAGACAAATTTATTGTATGAGGAGCGACCTGTTCAGATCCTAGATATAAACGATAAAGTTTTGAGGAACAAGACGATTCCTCCAGTCAAAGTTTTATGGAAGAATAGCAAGGTCGAGGAAGCGACTTGGAAGCTTAAGTCAGCTATGCGGGATCAGTATCCCGAGTTATTCAGGTAAATTTCGAGGACAAAATTCTCAGTAGGAGGGGATAGTTGTAACGACCCAAAAATGCTAATAGGATTTAGTGCCTTGATTAGCGTGCCAGGATAACATAATTGGATATATGTGTGATTTATTGATTAAATGTGTGACTATGTGGCATGCATGATATATATGATGATATAAATAAATTTAGATGCATGTTTATGAGTATTAAATATGCATGTGAGCCCGTTCTTGTTTATAAGGGCATATCTATAATTTTGGCCCGTTAAGGGCATAAATGTGATTATATGTGTTAAATGGTTGAGACCACATTATTATGTGAATATATTTGCAGTATATGGCTTGAGGCGATCCTAGTGAGCGGATTAGCGGAATAGTCACCACAGGGTTTAATACTTGGCTCGGAGTGAGCTTAGGGGTATTTTAGGAAGTTTAATGCATATTTTGGGGTTTATGGAGTGTCAGGTAGTAAGTTAGCAATTATTTGGACATGTAGGGATTGAACGAGGATTTATAGGAATATTCGAGGACTTAGCGGGATGTGGCACTTGAGGATTTAGATAGACTTAAAGGGTAATTTGGACATTTGGCTAAGGGATATACTTGATTTTTCGGTGCTGAGACTTGAGAAAGAAATTAGAAGGAAAGGAAACCACAGGAACCTCAGCTCACCTTCTCTCCCATTCGGTTCTCTCTCTCTCTCTCAGTCTTGTGGTGTTAAAGACTTGAAGAAACCTTGAGGAATCCTAGATTATAGATTTGAAGGATTAATTGGCTGGGCTTGGGGACTAATCCAGGGCTGAACTATCTTAGAGGTAAGAGCTTAAATATAGTCTTTTATGTTGCTGAATTGTTGTTAAAACTTAGAGCTTGCATGAAAATGTATTCCAAGACTGATTTTGGGTGTTTGATGAGTGTAAGGAATTGTTTATGGGTTAGTTATGATGTTTAGGTTATAAGGATAATGATTCTGGACTTAATTATGAGTTTGGCTGATGATTGGGGTATGAATTTGTGGTTTAGGCTCGAGGAAAAACGCTGGAAATAGGTTGATTTTCTAGGTTTGGGGGCTCGGGCCGCGACCTTATTCTTCAAGCGGCACGACCCGTGTGCTCGAAGAGGCTGAAAGGCCTCTATTTTGCCTAGGCGCACTGCGACCCTAGGGGTCAGGTCGTACCCTCTGTCTAAGTGGTGGACCGCAGGGAAAGGAAAGAAAAGCTAAGGTTTTTAGGTTCGGGGAGGCTCGGTAATTTAAACCTAAGCGCTTGGGATGAATTCTACTACCCGATTTAGTAGAATTCGAGGTCCCGGAGGCTAGTATTTGTTTCCAAAACATTTAATTGGATTAGAATTTGATGGCTATCCATTGTTGCTTATGACTAGGGTTATCGTTAAGACTCAAGACTGAGGATCGTGCTCAGAACCGTTCCTCATCTATCACTCAAGAGTTGAGGTAAGAAAACTGCACCCAAGTGGTTGTGAACTGGACTGAGATTCCCTGTAATTGAACATATGTGTTTTGTGAATTATATATCTGTTATGTGTGATGTAAAAGTACGGCCTAAGGGTGCCGGGGCTGATGATAAGCATGATGAACGCAGCTCGGCCTAAGCGAGCTGGGATCAGCTAAATAACCAGAGGGCTCAACCTAAGGGCGCCGACACCTAAATATGCACTATGACTTTGTTTGGTATTTTTGATTCACCATGTACTTAAAGCTTATATATTTGAGTGATTTATTTTCTTTCATCTCTATCTCTTCATCTTATTATCTTTATTTATGTTTACTCGTAGTATATAGATTTTGTCAAGTACTTTCTATGTATTATCAAATTAGTGAAAATAATATAGATAATATCTTTATCATTTTCTCCATCTCATTCATATATATTTACTTTTGCTAAAATCTATATGGAATTAGTCATGCTCTTTCTATGTATTTTATAAATAGTAAAAGTAATATTTGTGTTAGGTTTTATGTCCAATCTTTTGTTGAATTATTGCCAATGGTATAATGTCATTTTTAGATTTCTCATAAGATTTATCTCATCCTTCCATGGTAAAGAATATTAATCACTTGAATGCATTTTTGTGAAATATATTTGTGCTTCAATGTTAAATCTTCCAAATGAATAGTTGGGATGTGAACTATCCATTTGTGTAATTTTTGTCAATCAAAGATCCAAATAAATAAGTATGCATATTGGTGACTCTTGATCCTTCCTATTTGTTACCTATTGTTACATCACACTTTATTCTATCTTCATTTCTAATCTTTAAATTTCAAAAACAACAAAAATATCACTTGTTCTATTTGCCTCATATTATTTATTTCTAACATTTATTTGTTGATTAACTTTATTTCTTTGCCTCCTTGTGGAATCGACCGCCCGATCTATACTACAACCACTGCTTAGTGGATGTACGTTTTGGGCGTTAAACATTTCTACTACCCAATTTAGAATAATTCGAGGTCCTAGAGGCTAGAATATTATTTCAAAGTTCTTATTTGGTTTAGGGTTTGATGGATTATTATTATTATTGCGTTGTGACTAGGTTTTACCACCAAGGCTCGGGTTTAGGGGATCGTGCTCAGGATCGCAATAGTCAGTCAGCTCGGGACATGGGTAAGAAAAATGTTTGTGCCCATAGAGCAGGGCATGGTTCGATTATCTGTGTTTAATGCTATGTGTGAATTTTTATAATTTTTATGCCATGTTTGTATGATTATAACTGATCAAAGAGGGCTGGGAACGACGATGAGCATGTTGAATGCAAGCCGAACGACAACAAGCATGCTGAATGCAGGCCACCATGACATGGCCATCTAGGGTGTTGTACTCACCCGTTCGGTAAAGAGCGTGAACCCAGTGCCTGGTAAAGCACCTGGGTCAGCATAGGTCGTTATGTGAATAATCTGTTATCTGTTTAAAGTTGTGCATTTACTGGATTGAATTGTCATATGCTATGTGTGGAGTTTTCTTGCTAGGCATTGGCTCACGGGTGTTCTATGGTGTAGGTAAGGGCAAATGAAAGGTCGACCAAGCATGAGTTGGAGGGCATGGAGCGGCGGGAACATGTTCGGCCTCCCTAGCTGCCACGGCCGGGGTTGTTTTGAGGGACATGTTATAAACAATTGATTTTTTCACTTAGGCCGACTGTACCTTAACTTTTGAGTTGCAAATACATTTTTAAACAATGTTTTGGGATCTCGATGTAACGCTTTTATAAGTTTAATAGATGTCCCAACCTTTTATACTTAATTTTCATTAAATGAGTCTTTATCCCAATTTAAGCACACTTTTCAGTCTAAAACCTTGATTAGCGAGCAACTGGCACATTTTATAATCACATGGTAACGACTCTAAGGTAGTTGGGTGTTACACTTGTGGTAGAACAACAATCTCTCAAGCGTGGTTAGACATAATTGAATAAATCTCATCATTTATTACCTCTTTCCAAAAGTTAGTCTCTTGAGGACATTGCTTCTTGAAAAGGTTTAGGATCATCCTCCAGTTATTCTACCATAGGATACTTCCAAGTAACTCCCTTATGGTTTCCCTTTACTAGGTAAAGAGTCCCTCCTTGAAAGGTTTGATTTCGTGATCCACTCCTTTAAACCTTTGGCTTCTTGTAGGCAATATCGATTGCTCTACAACCCTTGAAGGTAAGAATTTAGAGAGGACCTTCCTTGAAGAACAAACCCTAGGAACATAAAATCACAAGCTATGATTTTATGGGAAATACAAAAGTTGCAAGACTTGCTGTCCAAAAATCTCTATTCCTAGCCTTCTCTATGGAAATGCTTGAAGCTACAACAATGGAATGAGATTGGGATACATAAGCCTTGATCCTTCATACAAGCCAAGCTTTCTTAAAGAAGATTCTTAGAGAAAACTAGTAATTTTGGAGCTAGAGAGAGACAGAGAGGTGCGTGATCAATTCACTAATTAACTCATACAAACCCTTTAAATAGTATAGGATCATCATTAGGTTCAACCAATGAGATTAGAACATTTAAATTTAAGTTTTGGAGGCAATTTATGTAGCTTTACGGACTTTCCGTAACAGCTCAGGCGACGCATCGCCTGGCACTAGGCGATGTATCGCCTATGACCAGGCGATGCATCGCGTGGTCCGTCTCAGCCAATGATTTCATGCTTTTGGCGACGCATTGTCGTCGTCTCTATTTTGGCACTCCAAGATTTGTCTAAAAATACCTCCAAATGCTCACAAACTTCAGATACTCTTATATACTCCAAATAAATATTTTGGACCCAAAAAGTTGATTTATAAATGCATATACTGAAAATCAAATTTCACATGATGACTTTTGTGAAATCGTTTTGTTTTAGCACCACTTTGTGCCTAAAATTTCACTATGTATTTAACTAATCTCAACAAATTATCTATTGGGAGTGGTCGAATTAAGTTAAAATCAATAAGAACATCAAAGAAGAATAGAAGGAAAACCAAATAATTATGGTTTGAACAAAAGTAATCCACCCTCTATACGTGGTACAATAGGAAGTCTCCATTCTCCACTAGCAACCATATAACTCACTCCAATTACAAAGGCAAAGAGTAAAAGACACATCCCACTACATGTCAAGGTCTTGAAAATTTTAACAAATGAAATAAAAAAGAAAAACCGTTGCATAATTTGAGTCCAAATAATATGCAATGACCACTATTTAATTGCCATGATTTTAGGCAGCCATTGAGTTTTAATACAGTACTAATTTGACTCTTTTCTCCAACTCCACTTACTTTATATTAAATCAAAAAAATTGATAGGGGGAGGGGGACCTATTTATGGTGGATGAATAATTGACCCTCTACAAATTTTTGAGATAAATATATCTATATATATATATATGTCAAGAGCGAGAGAGCACAACTTCTTAAGATAGACTCAAATTAAGTATGCCTCCCACCCAAAACATTGCCACAATTCTATATATTTTGTTAGACACTAGCCCATTCCACTGTCTACCTTAGTGTAGACAACCTTTTTTAAAAACCTAACCTTCCAATGAGAGGAGAGGGGCTCTTAATTGATCATCTACTTCTAGTAATTCTTTAATAAATATAACCTAACCTAACCGAGAACTTTATTAATTAGAACAATAATTTAAAGATATTAAAGGGGGTTTCTACATCAAATTGTGTGTAGTATGTTCCTTTCCTAGCCTTGGAAAAACAAAAATCATTTAGTCACTTGATCTTTGACAAATCATCATTATTGTTCACTTATAACTAAATGAAATTGAACTCCATTGACTTGAATATTTGTTGCTAGACAATGTTATTGGTTTAGTAATTGAGCCACATACATGCAAAGGTTGAAATAAGATAGAAGTGTTTAGTTAGACTTGTGCTTTTAGTTTTGTGCTGTGGATTTGATGCTTTATAATGTAGTACATATAAAGGTAAAATGGACAAAGATTAGTAGGGAAATGTGGGATCTAGAGTTCTATATTGACCTTTGGAAGTGGAAAGGTAGTGACATATCCACCATGGCTCTAGCTACTAGCTATTCACTATGAAGAATACACTATTTACTTACCTAACATTTAGAGGCACGCTCCTTCAATTTCAATGGCATACCTTAAATTATTATTATTATTATTATTATTTTAAGAAAAAAGCTAGATTCCACATGGAAATATTAGTTTTGTCAAAAGGGTATATAGAAGCCTATATATAGTTAATAGGGAATATATTTTTGATGGCATTTATATATATGATAGATAAAGATACATAAAACCAAAATGTTTTTCTTCTAAAGGGATTTTAGTACATTTTGTTTTTGTATGAAAAAGGATAATAAACAAATAATAAAAAAAGCCATTAGATTATTATTGAAATTTTCTAACTTTACTTATATGTTAAACAAGCTTCATACTTTGACTCTTTTTTTTCATTCCTTTCCAAAAGAAACAAACAGAACATTCAGATTTTTTGTGTGACATATGGGAAAAGAAAAGAAGATTACTAATTAATTAGAAAATCTCATTTGACATTCACTACATTTTTTGTTTTTATTTTATTTTATGGAAACATACTCATTTTATACCTTTTGTTTTTGCAAAGTATCGTTCTTGTACCGTCTGTTTTTAATAATGCTCATATAGTATTCTGTATTTTGAAAACATAGATATTTAGTATACTAAATGATAAAATTTTGTCAATATGACAAAACTGTCAGTAATTATATATAATTTGTAGCTTGTGTGATTGAGAGTAATTTGATTAAATTGGTAAAATTTTATTAATTAAAGTTGAGTTTATGATACTAAATATGTATAATTTTAAAATAAAATGTACCAAATATGTACAATTTTAAAATGTAAGGTACAAAATAATTATGATTTCAAAATACAAAATATCAAATAAGCATTATTTATAAACACATAGTAGCAAAGATATATCAAGTAATTATCTACCTTATTTTATCAACCATTTGAGTACAATACGTTTATGTTATCATTATTATTCATATTAAATAAACCCTAACATGCGTGTGTAAACTAGAAAGTTTCTAGCGAAAATATAAATATAAATAGACATAAATTTAAGTACAAGTTTTTCTCGAAAAAAAAAAAACAAGTACAAGTACAAGTTGAAGGAAGGACATTATCGTCATTTCACAATGAAGTTAACAAGGTGCGTAGGTTAAGATGTTAAGTCATTTAAAAATATATATAATTTGGCAGAGGCGTAGGATAAGAAGCTGTGCGTGCAAAACAGAGAGAGAAGCGAGAATAATCAACTCATTCTCGCCGTCCGATGGAAAGAAGACAGATTTGTTTTAATCGTTCGATGGTACGAATTTTGCGACCCCATGTTCTGCTTTTTTACTACCTTGTCATTATTACATTTTGACCCCTTTTATTATATTTTATTATTCATTACTCCTTTTTTTTTAAATAAATAAAATCCCAACAAATAATTGAAAATTCCTAAACGGCGTCTGTTCCCTCCGTTAGTAGTGCTTACGGAACCTTAATAGGGAATTTTGTTATTTTAACAGTGGAGGGACCCAATTAAGGGTTGGATCATTCTCTTGAGTAGACCAATCAATTGAAAAAGTGGGCCCAACTCCATCTCGGCCGTTGAAATAAATTTGGACCCATTGGGCCAGATATTAAATTACACAAATAGCTCTTGTTTTTATTACTAAATTACATCACATGTCCCCAAAAAAACACAACAAATTTACGTCTAAAAAAAAGTCTTCATGTGAAAATGAACCAAAATAGTATCTCTCAGGTTCAGTGAGTACCCAAAAATAAAAGGAGGGAAACAGATTTATTGGACTAAGGTTTGGCTTTCATGCTTTCTTTTAATAATAATAATAATAATAATAATAATAAATAAAGTATGATTGTGTCGGTAAAATTTTTGTTTTTGAATTTTTTAAACATAAAAATAAAAATTATTTTTGTTTTTTTATTTTTAAAAAATAAAAATTTGTTTGGTAACTATTTTTATTTTTAAAAACAAAAAAAAATGTATTTGATAATTTTTATTTTTATTTTTTGTTTAACAATACAAAATGAGTTGTTGATTTGAGGAAGAAAAAGAAAACGAAAAGTAAAAAATTGTTTAAAAAAAATTTGAAAGTGAAAAAATTTTATTTTCAAAATTTAATGAATTTTAATTAATTTTTTTTAAAATAATAAATAAAAATAGAATTACCAAATACTATTTTATGTTTAATTGTCAAAATTTTAATTAATTAAAAAACTATTTTTTAATTATTACCAAACAGCACCTATGTATTATAAGAAAAATTAATAAAAGAAGCAAAGAATACCATTCTTTTCCAACCTAGGAAGTTTAATTTATATTTACAAAATTTGTCTAGTTTTGTCGTACCCCTTTTTAAAAGAGTGACATCAATTTAAACCTATACAAAAAAGTTTCTAATAGGATTCATATATTTTTGGTATGAGGCTATTGAGTTCATCCAATGTGTAAAAGTGTTTAGTGTATTAAATAGTTAGATATATAAATGTACACATATATATTTTAAAAAAGTATGAATTAATTGTTGTGGTAAAATGATTGGAGAAATGGGAATATAATGTTGGGCTGGGAACCACCAAAAGTAGGGTGAATCAAGTGGAGCCAATACAACTTAAAGAAGAGGCAGCATGAAAGTTCAGGTTTTTTGTAATCCCTAGTCAAAGTTAATGGTCTAAAAGGCAAAACAAAAAATGTTTTAAACAAAATAAATATTTATAAATAAAAAAAGGTGATATATATAAATCGCTTCTGTCTTTTTCTTCAAGATTAACTTCACTCTTCTCTTTTTTTCTCTATCACCCACCGTATATGTTGAACAAACACTTTTGTGTCAAAAAAACTCTGAATTTCTCCCCCAAAATAGGGCTAAAGTTATGCAGAAAAAGCTATGTATATATAAATTACCTATATATATATCTATTTATATTGAAGAGGCTAAAAAGGTTTTGGAGTATAATTGTAAGTGAGAAAATTGTGTTAATATGGGAGTGCAACACCGACTACGTGCCCTGCCTGCCTGCCTGCATGAATTTGTTTATTCTTTTTTTCACATATATATAAAGATTAAAATGTATTATATTTATGTATATATATATAATCACACAGCTAGTGATGCTAAACGTGACATGAAAGTTCAATATAAATAATTGCATGTCATTGTGTGATATACTAGCTAGTTTATTAACTAATAAAGGGGTATTACTATATTCACACACACATGGCACAATGTACCTACTTGGTTTATGGTTAAAAGTAATAAATGCCCAGCTATCCCCAATCTAAATTGTAACCTATTTTTTTTCGTTAAGTAGAACATTTTGAATGAGTTATGAGTTAATAATATTAAAAGGATGAAAAGTAATTTATTAAAATGCACTTGTTGAGTTTCCCCTAAAAAAGGTATTTGTTGAGTGAGTTTCAACCTTCAAGTGAAAACAAAAAATGTCACTTCCGCACAAATAATTTCTCTTGATTTTTTAGAACAAACAAAATAAGCTTCTCAACTTTTCAATTTCCTGTTAATAATGCCAGCATCAAACGCCAAAAGCATTATTATTATTATTATTATTATTATTATTATTATTGAGATTTTTATTTTTATTTGTTGAGTGAAATGGGTGAGAGTTTAGTGCTGTTAGGTTTATATGGGTCTGTGCCTCTGGCAAAATTAAATTTTGATAAGGCAAATACATCCAAAAACCCTCACCCCATAACTCCCAAAAACCTTATCCTAACCACAGAAGAAGAAGCAGCTATCCCATGTGATTGATTCTCTTGTTCACTTCTTTCTTCTCAGTTCTCACCACCAAAACCAAACCAAACCAAACCATCTTCTTCGTCCTCATCCCACTTGTCTACATTGCATGGTCGCCAATTGGCAATATAGTTAGTATGAAACAGTTTCAAATCAAAACCCTACACTACATTTCATATCCCTATTCCAATTGAGGATAGAGTTATTATTGTGTTAGGGACAACACTAACCTCCCCAGCAAACACCCCAAGAGCAAATATTGGATCTCGAGCTACTCACATTAAATGTTGCATCAGGTTTTTCTTTCTTTCTCTCAGCAGCACACCCGTGCAGCAACCGTGATAGATTAGAGTGCCTGAAACACCACACAAGTTGGCGTAAGCAGACACTCAAAACTAAAAAAAAAAGTGTTATTATTTAATAACCAAAATCTTCGGGATTTTTTCATTAGTGAAAAGAAAATAATAATAATAAGTACCCAGAAGAGAACAGAAGAGGAGTGTGAAGTGTGTTATCAAAGCCAGTGTTGTGCTTTGAAATCCAAAGCTGAGATTGGCCCCATGAAACTGCAAATCTAGTGTGTCCTTTACAGTATTAAAAATATATAAGGTGCACTAATTATGTGAAATCGTAGGCTGAAGCTGAACAAACAGAGAAGTACTTTTGAGAAGGTACATACAGCCTTACAGTGGAGTGGACCCCAGAGCATCAATCACTGTCCTGATTAGTCCATATGGATGGATTTTGATGAGGCCCATTATCATGATCATCATCATGTGACAAATCCCATGTGAAATGTGGGGTCATATTTTTTTAATTTTAATTTTCTTTTTATAAATTTTCTCTGATGCCCTTTTGGTTGATAAGACTAGACCCTACCAGAAACTAGTGTCAAAGTGTCAACGCCGTTAGATTTTTCGAAATTTAAGTAGTTAGCTAGTCATTGTCAACACGTTCTACGGTTTGTTTTTCCTTCTGGGATTTTTCTTATATGATACTACACAGCAGAAAAGAGAGAGAAAAAATAAGCGATTTGGCCTCTATCAATGTCTAAATCTGACTCAGCGAGTCAGTAAACACAATATTGAGTACTTTGTTTTCTTTTCCATGACTTCCAACCAAAATGTTTGTAGTTGTAGTAGTACTCACTATTTCACCCTATCCATGGTCTTGAATAAATCCATTTTATCATATATTACAAATCACAAACCAAACAAACAGTTGTGAAAAATGGTGGGGTGGGCCCACCACTAGCCCTACTCATTGTTAGCTAGCCCCACCACACAAACATCTATGATTTCAAAGTTAACATACATAATGCATCGAAGAAAAACAGGGAAGTGGGTGCAAATACAATTTAATAAGAACAAAAATCAGTGCACATTATATATTAATTTGCATAGGAATTAAAAAAATATAAATATATATATAAAGAAAAAAAGGAATATCAAGACTTTCGGGAGAAATAGGCAGAAGAGATGGGCTTCTTTTTTTTTACCCCATTTCTTTTTTTCATTTTCATCTTATTTTTTGTTTTTGCAACATATAAACACTATAAACATCTTTCATGAAAACAGAGAAAAAGCCCAGAGCATTGTCTCTCTTTGCCCCCCACCACTTACATCTCATTCTTCCCTAAAAAGCTTTAATATATTATTATAATATATATAAAGGACTTCCCATCTATAGATAATAAACTCCTAATTAAGCTTAGGATAAAGAAAAGAGAGATTTAAGGAGAAAATAAAAATAAAAAACTAAAAAGAAAATGAGAAGAAAAAACCCATTTCCATGTATAATATTATGGCATCATTTTTTTTTCCTTCCTCTTTTTCTAGTACTTGTAACTATGACTGAAGAAGTAGAGAACCCAGAGACCAGAACACCATATCACAAACCAATCAAATTAACCCACGTCAGCAGCAGATCAAAGTGTTTATGGTCAAACTTTGTTTTTCTTTTAACCTTAATTACTTTCACATGACATTGCAACTTGAAGTGTTCTCATCACTGAAGAAATGAGCATAATTGGGATCTTGATATTGTGGCGGCGGCGGGTATGGGTACGGTGCCGGCATGTAGTTAACCGCAGGAGGTGGCCTGGCGTACATCATGGGTTGAAACCTTTCGTTTCCGGCCATGGCCCGTTGCTGGTTCATTACGGCCGCTAAGTACTGCTGCTGCTGTTGCTGCTGTTGTTGTTGGTATGGGTTACCGGGCATGACCTCTGGCCCAGCTCCTTGGAAGTAACCACTTCCCGCACCGTTCATGGCTGTCGCCGGTAGTCCTTGAACGGCAGGGATTGGGCCCATTTGACCCATTTGGCTCATGGCCATGTTCATGTTCATGTTTGCCATGTTGCCACCTCCAGGCATGGCTTGAGGATGAGGAGCAGGGCCCATGTGTTGAAACCCTTTGTTCATAGCTTGAACTTGAACCCCATCAAGACCACCGCCACCCTTTTTACCACCGTTTACATTATTGCTACCACCACCGCCGTTACCGTTGCCATTTTTGTTTCCTCCACCACCGCCACCGCCCATATTGTTACCGTTTTTACCGTCTTGAGGCTTTCCTCCATTTTTACCTCCGGCAGCAGGGTTTTGGCCAATACCACCACCACCACCACCACCACCACCACCTCCTTTCTTGCCTCCATTTTTACCGTCCATGGGTCCGCCGCCGCCGGGGATATTGACCTGAACAGGCATAGGGCCACCGCCACCACCTTTCTTGGCATTTCCTCCTGCATTCCCACCCTTCTGAGCATTTTGGTTCATCATCTGGGCATGGGGATTCCCATTCATCATACCATTCAACATACCAGGAGGCATACCGGGCGGCATCTTCATGTTCTTAGCAAGAGGATGATGTGGCATATCATCCATTTCATCATCGAAATCTTCATCTTCATAGTCATCATCGTCATAGTCATAGTCATCATCACTATAGTCGTCTTCCTCGAGCGGCTCACTGAACTTGACAGCCTTCTGGTTCGGGTTCTGTCCTTTGTTAGGGGGCATTGGCATGCCTTTCAATTGGGGAAGCTTTAGATCTTGTAACCCTTTCATGTTCTGAAGCTGCTGAAGCTGCTGCTGGAGCTGTTGCTGCTGCTGAAGTTGCTGAAGCATCTGTTGTTGTTGTTGTTGCTGCTGCTGCTGCGGTTGTTGATTGCCATTCTGACCACCCTTTTGAGGCTGGTTATTGTTGTTATTTCCACCCTTTTGAGGCTTGTTTCCACCCTTGCTATTATCAATTTGCATGTTCTTGAGCTGGTTAGCCAGTTGGTTCTGGTTGTTGTTTTGGTTTGCTTTTGGTGCACCCCAGAGCTCAGCATGTTTACCAGATTTTGCAAGCTTTTTAATGAGAACGGCAGGGTCAACATTGCCAGAGACCGTCACCTTTCCCTGGTCTGCGTCTATGTCGGTGGTAAAAACACCTAAAGATAAAAAATTTGTATTAAAAACCATACAAAAAAAAGTACCATAAAAGCAACTCAAAGAAATGTTATATGGGATTTTGTGTAGTAGTGAGTACCATCAATTTTCTGTAAGATTTTCTTGACCTTATGCTTACAACCATCACAGTGTATATTCACTTTGAGGACACATTTCTGCATGAACAAGTAATCCAAGGTGCAAAAAACAAGAGTGAAGAGATATTATTATTCAGAGGAACCAAAAAAATACAACAAAGAAGACAGAAAGAAAATTAAGCTCAGCTAAGATTAAATGTGCATTGATATGTCTGTCGTAAGAAACTTAAAAGGAAAAGATAATAATGGGAAATTAATGGCAACACTTTTCGAGTTCAAGATAAGCTTAAAAGAACAGTAGTGCAAGAGAGAGAGAGAGAGAGAGAGAGAGAGAGTGTGTACCTGGATCTTCAAAAACTCTTCTTTACTCATAGTTACAACTCAAAATGCACCAAACACAAAGGTACAATAATGAACAGAAGAAAGAATATGAAGTAAAAGAGTTGATGGTAGATCTCTAAAGACAAGAAATAGTTGAAGCAGAGAGAATGAGTTTCAAGAGAAAGAGAGTCTCCACACACAAAATGGCTCTTCTCTGTTCTTTCTTTCCTTTTCCTGAGCTAAGAAACACTGAGAAAATGGGAGAAAACAACTGGGTTCTGAGTAACTGAGCAGAGAAAGTTGAGACCCCAACAACAAGGTTCAGTCTTGGAGAGAGAGAATGAGAGCAAGAAGCGGTGGGTTAGACATTAAACTCTTCTGTGTGACTCTGCTTCCTCTATTTCAGGGTAAGAGAGAGAGAGCTAAAACAAAGTGCAAGGAGCACTGGCAGGGAAGAGGAGAGAAAAAAAATAAGAAAGAAAATAAAATCTTCAGGGATTCAAGGCTTCTCTCTTTATTTTGGTCCTTTTATTTATGTTATTTGGCTTTAGCAAGTTAACTTTTATTTTTAAATAAAACATATATAGAGTCTTGTGACTTACTATGCAATCCCAAAACTTAAACGATTAAAAAAATTAAGCTTCACATGGCTTGGCTCAAAGCTTCAGATTTAGCTTTTGGACCATGTTGTGTGGCTTCACTTGGCTTTAGATTTTTTTTTTACCATGGTTTTTTTGGTATGGGTTAAAAAGGTGGTGCCTGAATGATTATGGTGAGTGCTCTTTTGTTTTATTTTTTATTTTATTTTATTTTATTTTTATCTTTTATAATTATTATCAGCAGATATGAATGAACTCTGTCAGATTTTTCTCCCCAAATTAGATGAGTACAATAAATAGTGCCATTTATTGGGGGCCTTTGTTGGGTGGCTAGGAAAAATTATTTAATTTTATACTCTTTTTTAGTACTTTTGACTCCTATGCATGTCTTTGCCTAAATTACCAATTTAACACCCTCAAGCCCCTTTAGCTTGAGGTGCAATTTACTTAACCTTAATGTTGCTTTCTAGATATTTGTACAGAGAATATGTTTATTTTATTTTTCATAGAATTGGTTGCACTTCATAATTTATTTGTATGGCGTGGCTTAATAAAATATAACCATAATTTCTTCAGACTGGCTCTTTAAATTTCATATAAAGACCAACACTTGTATTAAACTTTAATAGACCAATAAACCATTTCTTCATAGATTTCTAATATGTGATTGCCAGAATTGGCAAATTGATTAGTAACACTATGTGAACCTCTTCTAGACTATGTCTGCACAGAACAATAAAGATGGACAAATAATGTGGCTTTAAGAAATTTCAGATGAGCTGTTCTATTCTTTATTTTTTGCTTGAAAAAAAAATATATAGCATTAGTACCATATGTCTCTCTGAAAAAGAAGTTGCCCAATTTGGCTTAAAGTTCACTAAGTGGAAAACTGGAAGTTGCATTATTTATGCTGAAATGGAAATCTTGATAAAAATGGAACAAGGGAATCGAGAGTTTTATAGAACTTCCAAACCCAATAGTTCATATTCGTTGAAGCAGTCACTCGTGACCAAAAAAAAAAGAACTTTGAGTGTTGGTGGTTATATGGGTTTGTAGAAAGAAAATAGTTAAAGGTGTGAAATTGGGAACTAATAAAGTCCTTTTGGTTTTGATCAATTCCTTGCTTTTGAGAGGAAATTGTGTTAAAGATAGTTTCCTCGAGTATGGTCTGGCCCCCTCTTTGTAGAGATGATGAAGAAGAATCACGTTTCTAAGGCAAAGAAAGAAAAAAAAATCACTAGGTTGGACCCTTCTTTTTCTGAGCAAATTATTAGTTTTCCTTCTTAAAAGCCTAAACCGTAATGAACCCTTTGCGGTTCTTTTCCCCTTTGTTCTCTTTTATCCCTTCGAAGAGGTCACTTTATCTGTCAAAGAGTGTTTGAATTGTGACAAAAGACCTCTTAATACATGTCTTTCCTTGCTCTAACTTGCCCATTTGGCAAAGTTGATTAGGTTTTAAGCAAAACAGAAAAGAAATGCCATGCTCTACAGCCTCTTGATTCAAATACAATTTAGTAGATCTCTTACTTGAAGCACAATTACTTTTCTTTTCTTTTCTTTTCTTCCTTCTTTTTTACTAGACATAGCTTGCAACAAGGAGAATTTGACAGTTTAGTCAATCATGGAATTTTGACTTGTTGAAAACATGACACCCAAGTAATTTTGAACCAAACAAAAGACTAAGCTAGCTATATATGGAACACCATAATACATCACTTTTTCCTTGTAAATTTCTTTTGAGAAAAATATGACTTGGGTTTCTATGAAAACTCTCTGCCATTTAAGTGGGAATGGCTCACATGATCACTACATGTATGCTGGACAGTGATTAATAGTAGAAAACAGGTGCATCTTAAGGAGCCTCATTTAATCTTTACCAACATAACCAGAATTGCTTACATGCCCTTACGGTGTCTGCAGTCTATCCATGTTATGGCTCTAACATTTTAGTCTTTAATGGAAACTAATGATGGAGATGATAGTGGAGTAGGTTTTGACTACAGAGGAAAGCTCAGCTCTATGATAGGATGATCTTTTGTAGTGTTCCATACTCTCACAAACTAGTTTTTGCATAATTATTCCAAGCCTTCTTCTTTTGTCCTGAAAAAGAGAAAACCCCCCCATTTTGGTGATTCATTGCTCAATTTCAGCCAAACTCTATTACATAACAAAACTAATAAAGTGAAATAAAAAGGGTCTCTTTCCTCCCACGGCTTTTCTTACTCTAGGACCACAAGCTTGCATATTTGATGCACATGGCACTGCACATGTACCACAGAGCATAATTCTTCCATGACATCTAGAAGGCATGCCAATGTTGAACTATGTTGGCTAACATACAAATAATGAATGTTTTGAGAATGAAATGTTAAAAAAACATCTTCCAATGAAAGAGAAAGATATCCAAGTGAATATGCATTTGCTTATTTGGCTTGAATAAATCATAGAATACATGTTGTTCTACATCTCACATGACTATAGGTAATGATTTGGGCAATGCCATTGTGTACATGACAAGCAATGAGTATTGAGAGTACACTCTTTTGCCAGAGATGTAAGAGAAACAAAAGCCAGTGGAAAAAAAATGTAGCAAAAAAATTTGTGGCTAAGAGATATCATGCCCACACAATCAAATAACAGTCAAAGTTTTCAGTTGTGCTCAATACAAGAATAGGGATTGGGAGAGTTATGGTTCAAAATTATTTACTCCCAAAGTTTCACCATATGAGGAATGAGTTATCAAGTTTAGATCTTCTGGTCTTGCATCATGACCTGGAGGGTTCAAAAGTTAGGAATCCATTGCACTCACTCTATGCAATCATGAACATGAAAACAAGTTTTCCCTCTTTGTGCACCAATAATAACACAGAAGGTACTTGTAAATGTATAGATATGGTATAGATATGTGTACATAGAAAGAGCCCTAAGAAGGGATGCATTTTGGCGAACCCAATTGGGAAGCAAGAAATTGAGAAGAGGCAACATAAGGAAAGAATGGTAAAAGATTTACAAAGAATAATTAGTTCTGTTCCAGAAGCTTTTTTATCTTTCTGTTCAAAGTTAATACACTCTCATGGCCCACTCGAGCTTTATAGATTCTTAAGATTGCCACCCTTGGATGCTAACTTCTGATGCAAACATTCCATCTCAGCTCTTGGCTACGACCCCAAAGAAAATAAAAATTACTCACATCTATCTAAAGAGAAGAATGTTCATCCGTTTTGCTAATCCTAAAGACCCTATCTTGATTTTCTGATTATCTATACTCCCTCTAACATGTATAAGGAAGACTTATTGGTGCCATTAGTCCCTAATATTTAAGTGTCTTGACATCAAGTCCCCAAAATTTTATTTTAGTAGCAACCATGTCCTCAAGTCAACGTCTTCTCTATTATTTTGTTAAGTTAGCATATATTGTTCATCTCAAGTAAAATAAAAACTAAAAAGACTTGATCCTCTGCAGAAGCATAGAAAACTAAATATTGTAACAAAATTAAGTCCTGAAACTGTATACATAGGACGCTGAAGAAGAATTCTAGTGAAATTAATTCCTCCACCTTTCTAAAATATGTGGTGAAAAAAAGGGGGGAAATATATTATGAAAAAAATAAGAGAAAAATTGCATACAACTTCTATATTTGTACAAGTATAAAGACAGATTATCAGGCCAAGACCATCAAAGAAGCTAATGCATGCCATGTGACATCAAAGAAAAGTTCGAAATAATAAGTAAAAATAATATACAATAGAGGAAAAAAGGGTGATGCTGCACACAAGTTTTTTTTTCCTTTTCCATTTGGGGGGTTGGAGGGCAAAATCATACCACAAATTAAATTTTGTATTAGAGAGAAATAGATCTCTCATTGATCATCGTTGTTTATCTTGATCCCTACAAGTTCCTCAATTGGTTGGCGGCATATCGGGCATTTATTTGTCTGAAGTCTTAACTCTTTCGCACAGTCACTGCACATACACTGCAAAATAGAGAACACATTTACTTGATAAACAAACACATAAATGTTCTTAAAGCAAGAGGCAAAACAAAATTAAAAAGGTGGGACTATCTACGCTTTGCATCTTGGTACTTAAAACACAAACAATAAAATATTTTATACCTACCACCTAGCAAAGAAATGTCAAGTGATTGCTGTGTTGCCAAAATTCTGTGCTATAGAGAACGCAAACCAAATAACAACCCCAAAGAGCCTATATGAAACTTATGAAACAGTAAAGGTATAAAGTGATGAAGTCATGGTATAATTGATTCAACCATCTAGTCCCTCATATCCGTTATACTTTGATTAATTAAAAACCAAAAGTTCTTGGAGAACAAGCAGAAATCACACAAGGGATCCAATAGATGGTAAATACATGATCAGATGACTTAAGCTTGATCACATGATTCGAATTTCAAATCATTCATTATTAAAAGATATGCTCGAGCACAGGGAGCTTGAGACTTTCTGATCCCTATTCTCAAAAGTACCCTACAAGCTGCTACAACTGCAGAACCACTAATTTGTAGTATCTCTTTGAAAATTGATTATTGGCATTCAATAGAATATAAATAATCCAAGAGGAACTTACCATATGTCGACAAGGTAAGACAAAGGTATCTTTAGGTTCCGTCATGCAAATTACACATTCCTTCCCATCAGTATCCTTGAAGCCTTCCACAGAGGAGTTTGCTATTCCAAATATATCGCGTAGCTCATAGCGGATTCCATCAACCCATAGTATTTGTCTAATTACTTTGACTTGGAAAGACTCTGTATTTCTTTTCTCAAGCACAGCTTGAGTGATCTGCATATTAGACGATGCATCTTGCATTGAATCACTAACATGTCTGTCATCTGAATGGGGTGGTGGGTGTGTTACAGCACATATCACAAGAGGAAATACATCTTCTTTTGGTGATGCTTTTGACAGGTCATCCAACTCAAAGAAGCCAAAGTCTATGCCAGTTCCACAAGGCTGGCGAAACTTCTGGCCACTTCCTTTCTGAAAGGAGATTGTCAAAGGCATAAATGCATCGGGAAATTGTGGAACAAACTTACAGTTTGATTCTTCCTTTGCAAAGTATATGATGGTAATGCTGTAAATGAGAAAACAAGATCAGATCAACAGATAATCTTTTAAGGAGAAAAATTGGTAGTACTTTGATCAAATGTTACGATTATGTCATAGTGAAGAGTTTAGCATGATATCATTCTTGAGTCTTACCAAATGCTATAACTGCATTACCAGTACAAAATAAAATTTCAACCAGTTGGCAGCATGGGCATTGAAGTGTATGCATGTAACAGTTGATTCCATCTAAATTACAACCAGTACATAAATGGAACAAACACTTAAGACCATCAGGATGATGCATGACATCATCAGCATCAACAAGGTTGTTGTGACAGACCTACTCTCCCAGCCAAGGTGGAAGGAAAACCGAAAGTGGAAATAAAAAAAACTTACCCTAATTTTAGATATTGTCACACCTTCTGCAGCATCCCACAATATCCTCAATCCCAAATAAAACCCTAAAGTAAAATCAAATGCATGAGCTCCATTTCCTTTCACACCAACCATCAGTGCACTCTAAGTCGAGAGACTCATATATTAATCTAATATGTCAAATAATTCCACTCGTTATTTCCAACCCATTTACCACAATGTGAAAGGATCATTTAAACCAGTAATTTGTTGCGTGTGTTTCCATTTATGTGTTTCCATTTATCTGATATACTTAGTTACTTGTCTTTATTTCTTTTGCTCTAGACAGTCAGAAACACTGATAAGCACTAACACTGCAGCAGAACGAATCACTAGAAACAGGACCAGCAAAATGATTTACTAGAAACAGGAACCTAGTCCACATATTTCCCATTCTCTAGTAATGCCAATCTTCACAAAATACAAAGCACATACAATTTCAAGCATTAAGAACCAACTCTGCTAAAGCCATATTTTGCTATAGTGAGCTTAAAAGTTTAGGGCCATTTTTCCTCTATGCTCCTTATCGACAATGATTTCGGGAATCATACTACATTTCCATATACCCAATTGTAAAATCAAACAACCACTTAATACCCATTATTACCTTAAACCTCAAAGAACGATAACAAAATAAAATGATATTCAATTCAAACTTTGCTATAGTTAGCTAACTAGCTTGGACCCTTGTTTCCTCTATGCTCCTATTCAACAATGACTTTAGGAATCAAACTACATTTTCATAAACCCAATTATAAATCAAACAAAACACTTAAAACCCATCACTACCCCAAACACAAACACACATAGCCAACACTAAACACCCAAAGAAAAACAAATTCAATCATATTTTGCTATAGTAAGTTTACTAGTTTGGATCGTTATTTCTTCTATGCTCCTAATCAACACTGGTTGTAAGAATTAAACTACATTTACATAAACCGAATTCTTAAATCAAACAAACAACTTAAAACCCATCACTGCCCTAAACCTCAAATACACGTAAACAACAATAAACACCTAAAAAGAAAAAAATGAAAGAAGTAACTTTGCTTACATTCCATCATATAAGGCATCAAAAACAAAAGAGAGCAAGTGGTGATCAGGGTTCTGCTCATCGACCTCGACCCGCAACGTTTCCTTATGAACATTTACGTCGTTCTTGACCTTCTTAGCATTCTGATGCTCCACAAAGGGGGGCGGCGGAGCCTGAGGCGGGAGCGGTAGCTGACCCATCGGAGGCCGAATCGGGGTCCACCAATTAGGCTGATTTGCATAATAAGGCTGATAATTATACCGCCCCATCATCGTATTCGGGTGATTGCACTGGCCGTACGGCCCAGGGATGTAGTGAGAGTGAACCGGGGGAGGTGGGTTCGGGGGTGCGTATAGACTATTCGGCGGAGCGTGGTAAGAAGATGACGTGGCACTGGCGAAGACATAGGTACTCCCCGGAGCCTGAGGCATCGGAGGAGGAGGAGGAGGAAGAGGCTCCGTTGAGTAATAAGGTGGCGGTGGGGGAAGCGGCGGCGGCACCGGAGGTGGATTTTGGAAGTAATTGTTTCTTCTTCGGCCACTCCATGAAATACCCATCTTAGAAAATCGAAGCTTTGTTGAGTTAAAGCCTCAAAGGAGAGATTTTGGAACGATGATGGTGAAGAAGAAAGGTGTTGAGTTAGAGGGCTTCATTTGTTTGTGGCTGAAGAAAACAGAACAGCAGCCATTGACTTTACTTTGTTTTGACATTGTCGTTTATTAACCGCGTGTAAATGGTAGAATCAAAAGCCAGTATAGTTTCCCACCAACGACACGTCGTTTTGTACGTCACTGTGTCGTATTAATACTCGTGTCTCTTTCACTTATCTTTGTCAAAGGCAAATTTTAGTATTTATGGCCAATGGAAATGCATATATCAAAAAAAATATTATTTTTTAATATCATTTTAAAATAATGTTAGTATTTGATTGATTTTCAAAAATACCTTATCATTTTTTTAGCCTCCATTCGTCTTCTCTCTCAAGTCACTTTTATTCTTTGGATACTATCCATCCATCCATACATCAATTATCAATTAAGATACTAATTTGTGCATTTCGAATAGATCTGTGCATAATTTTTTGGTTTTTTTTTTGTAATTTTTTTCACAATTTTTTAGATCTGAAACGTAAAAATTTGTAGAAAACTCGATAGACCTCGATGTACCTCGATGCCCAGCTTGATGGGCCCTTAAAAATCATGATTTTCAAGAAAAAAATCATCTGCCTCGATAGACCTCAATAGGTTTCGATGCAAATAATTGCAATTAATAAAAAGTGCATAACTTTTCACTCGGGTGTCCGTTTGAGGTGATTTTTTTTTAATTTTGGTATTTTCTTGAGATATACATGTCAGATGTGTACACACATATTTGGGAAGTTGAAAGTTTGAAACATACCTAATTTTGAAAATTTAAGGGTATTATTTTGAACTTTGGTGTGTTTTCAAGCTTTCAACTTCCCAAATATGTGTGTACACATCTTAAATGTGTAGATCTTAAGAAAATACTCAAATTAAAAAAAAAATCACCTCAAACGGACACCCTAGTGAAAAATTATGCACTTTCTATTAATTGCATCAAGATATGTCGAGGCTTATCAAGGTGGTATCGAGGCATATGTTTTTTTTTTATGAAAATCATGATTTTCAAGAAAAAAATCATCTGCCTCGATAGGTCTCGATGCAAATCAATGCAATTGATATAAATTGTATAACTTTTTACTCGGGTGTCCGTTTGAGGTAATTTTTTTTTTGAATTTGGGTATTTTCTTGAGATCTACACGTTTGGGATATGTAAACACACATTTGGGAAGTTGAATGTTTAAAAACATACCCAACTTTGAAAATATAAGGGTATTGTTTTTTAACTTTGGTGTGTTTTCAAGCTTTCAACTTCCCAAATGTACGTGTAAACATATTAGACGTGTAGATCTCAAGAAAATACCCAAATTAAAAAAAAATCACCTCAAACGGACACCCGAGTGAAAAGTTATGCATTTTCTATTAATTACATTGATTTCCATCGAGACCTATCGATGCCTATCGAGATCTATCGAGGCAAGTGGTTTTTTTCATGGAAATCATGATTTTTAAGGGTCCCTCAAGCTGGGCATCGAGCTACATCGAGGTATATCTTAAAAATCATGATTTTCATGAAGAAAAAAAAACCATATGTCTCGATACCACCTCGATAAGTCTCAACATACCTCGATGCAATTCATAGAAAGTGCATAATTTTTCACTAGGGTGTCCGTTTGAGGTGATTTTTTTTTTTAATTTGGGTATTTTCTTGAGATCTACACATCTAAGATGTGTACACACACATTTGAGAAGTTCAAAGCTTGAAAACACACCAAAGTTCAAAATAATACCCTTATATTTTCAAAGTTGGGTATGTTTTCAAACTTTAAACTTCCCAAATGTGTGTGTACACATCCCAGACGTGTAGATCTTAAGAAAATACCTAAATTAAAAAAAACACCTAAAACGGACACCCGAGTGAAAAGTTATGCACTTTTTATTAATTGTAATTATTTGCATCGAGGCCTATCAAGGCAGATGATTCTTTTCTTGAAAATCATGATTTTTAAGGGCCCATTGAGCTGGGCATCGATGTCTATCAAGGTTTATCGAGTTTTCTGCAAATTTTTACGTTTCAGATCTAAAAAATTGTGAAAATAAATTACAAAAAAAAACCAAAAAATCATGCACATATCTATTCGAAATACAATTAGTATCTTAATTGATAAGGGATGGAGGGATGAATAGATGGTGTCCAAAGAATAAATGTGACCCGAGAGAGAGAAGACGGATGGAGGCTAAAAAAATAATAAGGGTATTTTTGGAAACAAAATAAATGCTAGCTTTGGAATGATGTTAAAGAATGATATTTTTTTTTATATATGCACCTACAATATACATAAATACCCAAATTTTCCTTGTCAAATTACAATCTAAGCTAAATAATAATAATAGTCAGAATGGCACTAACATTAAAAAAAAAAAAAAGAAGAAGTACAAAGGCATATTGTCTTTGAATGGAGTTAATTAAGATGATACTACTTACTAGAGAACAAACAAATATAGTTAGACAAACTTCACAGGGTTCGATTTGATATTGTACAAACCAATAAAAAAATAATTCCATATACATGTAAAATTCAAACTAAATATATTTATTTAAGTTTTTACAACTACTAGCAGATATGGTTTGATTACAAATCCAATAACCATGATTCTCTCACATCACAACAATTTTATTTAGAAAAAATTACACACTTCACCGTAAATTATAAAAATATTCGAAATATATGGTTGTTTCCTTTTATGAAAAAGTTTTATAGGGCAAAGTAGAAAATATTTAGGTCACATTTTTCCCCAATTAAAAACTTCAACTCTCTATCCATCTTTATTTTTCAGCTCCTCTCTTCTCCATTTTCTTCCAGAGATCGTTCTCTCCTCATTTTTTTCTTGTCTTGATTGAAATTTTTCTTCTCCCGCTACTAACCATTTGTTGGCTTGGTGTTTGAATCATTTTTTTTCAAGTATTCGAGTTTCTTGAATTAGGCTCTGAAGGAACGTCCATTGTTGCTTCTTCAAGTGTTGCTAAGAAAATGAAAAGGAAAGCTTCTCCTTTCTCATAAGAAAAGTCAAAATCAGTTGCAAAAAAGACTAAATTGAACACTATTTGTGATACGAAGAAACCATTACAAAAAAATGGCCCATCCATTGTTGAATCCTAAAGTATTTTTTTTAACTTTGATTTTTTGTTTGATTTCCTTTCGGCTTTGGTATTTGATATTTTGTTTTATAATATACCCATTCCTCTATTTTAACTTCATAAACAACAATACTTGTTTGTAATTTTAGTCGTTTAGGTTTAGTTTTTTGTTCTTGTTATGCTTTTCCTTGTTTGTGGCTAGTTTATACCAATTCCCCTTTGTGTTCATTTATCATATCAAAATTCAATGCATTAAAGTTGTTTTCAAGTGTTTAAATGTTTCTGAATGATTATATATGTGTTTAAAAAATGTTTGCTATATGATAATTTAAACAAGTCTCTATATATTTTGCTTGATTGAAATAAGTTAAAGTATACATGGTCATTTTATTGGGTGCTTTGTGGTCAATTCGTTGACTCAAAACAAAGAAACTTTTCACTTTGTACAAGAAAAATGGCTTATATATGTTATTTTCTGGATTCATAACATTCGGTTTGAAGTTTGTAAAGTTTGTTTATTGTTTGATGTGGATATGTAACAGAATGTTACCGTTTTGTAAAGTATGCTTTCAGTATGATTTGTATATGTTGTAGTTTTGAAAAGTTTGTTTCTAGTTTTTGTAATGACTCAAATTTCCTAATAAGGCTTAGGGCCTTGATTAGGGGGCCAAGATGACAAATTATGAAATTATGAGAATATATGATATATATATGTATATCATTATGTGAATAACATTATCATATGACTTGATATGCATGTTTATGTGTATTAAATATGCATGCATGTGGGTCTATATCTATTTAATTGGGCAATTTTCATATTTTGGTCATTTTGGGTATATTTGGCATATATGTAGTATGTGTGTGGTGCTTCATTATTTTTTGGTTATGCTAGGGTTACTCAGCACGAGACAATCCTAGGAAGCAAACTAGTAGGAAAGTCACAACGGGATTTATACTTGACTCGAAGTGAGTCAAGGGGTATTTAGCACATTACCGAGATATTGGGTAATGAGAATAAATATTTGATGATAAATTGAGAGTTAGTGAGATTAGGGGGAAATTATGGGAATTTTAACTATTTTACCCCGATGGCGTTTTTGGGACCTTGAGCATTAGGAATTGCTTGAGATTACTTAAGATTGAAGTAACCTGTCAGAGTTATAAAAAGAACGTTTAGAACGTTCTCTCTCCCTCCAATTCCATTTTCGACACTCGGTTGCATTTTCGAAGGAAACTTGAGTTTTAGGATTCGGATTCAAGCGAGGATCGAGGCATAGCGATTCTAGGGAAGATTAGAAGCTTATTAGTCGGAGGATTTAGTTGGGAAACAACTCAATAGGAGGTAATTCAAGTTTTAAGTTCTAAGTTTTAAAAAATTTTAAGCTTGGATTGAATTTTGTGTTTTGATGAGTTTTTGAATGAATTGAAGCTTGGGTTTTATTGGTATTGGATAATTAGGATGTTTGGAAACTTTGATTTTTGGAATATGGAGATGTTTGGATAGGTTTTTGGAAGGTTTTTAAATGAAGAAAACGAGCTGGGTTCGTGGTTGGGTCGCGACCCTGTTCGTGGGCGCCGCGGCCCAGGCTTGAAGAAGGTGGAGACTGGCTGATTTGCAGGTAGGGCTGTGGCACAAGGTAGGTGCGCCGCGGCGTTAGGCTCAATCAGAGAAGAGGCTCGGCCTCTGCTTGGAGGCGGGCCGCGGCTCTATGCTGGGGGGCCGCAACGCTTTAGGGAAATTTTTCCTAGAGTTGGTTTTTAGTCGTGGGAACTTAACTCTAAGGGCCTGAGATCGATTCTACTACCCAGTTGAATGGGATTCGATGTCCCAGAGGCTTGGGTTGGGTCTGGAAGTATTTATTTACTGATTTTGATGATGTTTTATATTATGGTTATGACTAGGTTATCGTTAGGGACTTGGAAACAGGACCGTGCTTGTGGCTCGTTTATTGGTAACTTGTGCTTGGACCAAAGGTAAGAAAACTGCACCCAGTCTGTGACATGCATGGTTATTGATGAGGCATGTTGAGTGCTCTATATATGGACATTGATTACATTGTAAATGCATAGTAGTACATGTGATTAGGGCATGGCATGAATATTGAATATGAGATTGATCAGAGCTTGAGTCTCTATAAATGTGCATGATCATAATTATGCTAGTGAATGTTGAGTAAGCATGCTGAATGCCTTATATTTGGATATTTGACATATGATATACACCTGGGTGCATTGCTTACTTGTGAGTGGAATTGACTCCATAGTCAAAAACGGCAATGGTGTCAATATTGATCATGAAGCTGTGATTTATTAGTCAAGTTCAGCGGTGATATGAGCACTAGTCGTATGGAATTGACCTATGAGTCAAGAGCGACATAAGCATAATGAATGCAAAGCCGAAATGATTAGATTTAATCAACATAAGCATTATCAACATAAGTATGAAATGCTTGATCGACCCTAAGTTCGATGAAAACTAAAAGCACTTGTCTAGTCTAAAGGCTAGTTACTTGGAGCAAGTGCCGAAAGGCTCAGGTGACTGTAACATCACATGGCTTAGGGTGTAGAGCCCAAGTTCGTGACTCCATAGTCACTTATCTGAATGGGCTGCAAGCCCCAACATGATTACCAGAATCATTAGTGATATTCACTTAGGATTGACTTGATAGTTATCCATACAGAAGGGCAGGGCCCACAATCATTTACTTGAACTTACTTGCATGCATGAATAGAGCTATTATTGCTAGGCATGCTATTATGATTCAGTGACATGTTATTACCTATTCATGAGTATATTGAGTTTTCTTGCTGAGCTTCGGCTTACGGGTGCTATGTGGTGCAGGTAAAGGCAAAAGAAAGCTGGATCATTCTTGAGTTGTAGATCTTAGGTGACGACATGTACATATGCGGCTGCTCGACCACCACGACCAAGGGTTTAAAGAGGAACTAGGGTTAAACCCTATTTTACCGCTTAGGTCGGCTGGTTGTAAATCTTTTACTGTAATTAACCTTTAAACTATATTTTGGGATTCCAATGTATATAGTAAACGTTTTAGTGAAACGTTATATCTTTAATCAAAATTTTTAACCCTAAACTGTTAATCACATTTAATTACACGATTAGGGCCAAATGGCTCGGTTAGCGAGTTTAGCACTGTTTAAAATGCACAACGTAACGGTCCTTGAGTAGTAGGGTATTACAATTTTTTTTTTGTTTTTTATTATTTCATAATTGTAGGAAACTTTTCTGCAAGAAAGATGGCTATTACATGTTATTTTCTAGATCTGTAACAATCTATTTGAAGTTTGTAAAGTCTTTTTATTGTTCGATGTGGATTTTTAATACTCTATTACAATTTTATAAAGTATACTTACAAATGATGTGGTTCTATATGTTACAGTTTTGAAAAGTTTGTTTTTCAGTTTTTATTGTTTTTTTTTATTTCATAATTTCAATAAACTTCTATCTATTGGGTGACTTAATTATTTTATTACCCTTTTGTTCATACCTTTATAAAAAAATTTGAAATATCACTTTTCTTTAAACAAAGTTTCTTTTTATTAGTTTATTTTATACTCACAAATGCAAATCAATGATGTCCTAGTTTTGGTACAGATGGTCATGTGGAGGTCATAGCCAGTATTAGTTTCTGTAAATACTTATTACAACTTTTGAATGTTTATTGTTAGTATGTTTACAAAAAATGATGGTTACAATTTTTATAATTTGTTAAATTTTGGTTATGTAACTATCAATTTCTTGAATTTGTAGTTACAATGCATTTAATTTTCACAAATCTTTTTCTAGTGGTTATTGTGTTTCTATTTTTTGTTTTTTGTTTAAGGTAAATGTTGCAATTACAAAGCTGTTGTTGTTTTAAAAAAAACAAATTAAAAGTTTTGAAATATAATATTTGGGATAGTTTTTGTAAAATTTTGCTACAAACTCATGAAGTTAGTTGTAACTTAATTAAACTAATATTGGTTTAATATTAAGTTTAATTCTACATTGATCTATTTTATATTAAGAATTTTACATAATAGTTTATGTAACAAATTATTAAGATTTTGTTAATAATTTTTAGAAATATATGTTAAAATTGTTTTTATATGTAACAATGATTTTGAGTTTGTAAACGATTGTTACAATATTGTTAAATTGTTTACATCATAAATTTAGTAATAGTTTGTTTCATGAAAATATATAAATTTTTTTGTTTTACCTTTTTAACAATAAATTCAATAATAATTTATCTAGATCATATATAAAGTTTTGATGAATACTTAATCATATACAAGAAGGAATATAATGTAAACGTAAACTTTAACCTGATTACGAGAAAAGAAGTTTATGACTACGGTTGGAGGTCTGAGTTTGGGTGGGTCTCCGTGTATAATGGTGTAACTTCCCGAATTCTCTAATATGACTTAGTGCCTTGATTAGGGAGTCAGGAGGGCAATAATTGGTTTGTTGTATTATTATGTAATAATATGTATGATTATGTGAGTTGTATTATTATATGTTTGTATTTGCATGCATGTGAGCCCGTTTCTTATTAGAATGACATTTTTGTAATTTTTGCTCGCTGATGGCATATTTGTATATTTGTGTGTGTATGTATTGAGACCACATTATTATGTGGATATATTTGAATTATTCGGCACGAGACGATCCTAGCAAGCAAGGTAGCGGTTTAGTCATAACGAGGTCAAATACCCAGCTCGGGGCGAGCCTAGGGGTAATTTGGTAATTTAGTACATAATCGAGATTGGGTAATGGGGAAATTATTTGGTAATTATTTGAGGATATTATAAGTAGCGGGAATTATAAGGCATTAATTAGGATTAATGAGGTATGTGGCTAATGACAAAATTGCCCTTGAAGGGCTTTGAGAGATTGATTTGGCCTAGGGGCAATTAGGTCTTTTGGTGCCAAAAGTAGAGACTTGGTCACTGTTTCCCTTAGCTGAAGGAAAGCTCAAAACGGAGTAACCAAATAGAATCAGCTCACTTCGCTTTCTCTCTCTCTCTCAAAGTCTTGGAGATTGATCTTGATTTTTTGAGGAAAATGCTAACGAATTGAAGATTCAAGCTAGGAATTCAAGTAGGAGGAAGTTATCCATCACTGAGGTAAGCTTTAACCCTACTTTGATTCAAGTTTTTTTTTTTTTTTTTTTTCTGAGTTTAAGGTTGTTCTTAGGTTGTTCTTGAGCTTCAAAGCTCAAGTATGGATTTTTGTGTGTTGATGGGTTTTTGATCAAGTGTGAACTTGGGTTTTGTTGAGGTTGGTATATTGATGAAATTCTAAGGTTAAACTGTGAGTTTGGATTATGTTTAGTTGAAGTTTTGGTGACTTGAACTTAGGGGAAAACGCAAGGGAAAACCAAAGAATTCTGGGCTGTAGGGTTGGTGCCCCAGCGCTAGGCAGGGGAAGCCAAATGGTGGCTCTCTTACTTGGATGGCGCCCCAGAGCTATCCTTGGCGCCCTAGTGCTAGTCTAGTTTCAGCAAAGCCCATTTTCAGGGCTTAGGAGAACTTGGGGGCTCGGGGGATGGTTCCGCCACCCCGTTGGGTGGATTGGAAGTCCCGAGAGCACGGGAGTGGTCCCGGAGTTTGTTTTTAAGGATTGAATCTTATGAGATTATTATCTATGGTTGTGACTAGGTTACCACTAGGGCTCAGGATAAGATCATGCTCAATGGTTGTTTATATATAACTTGTGCTCGGACCAAAGGTAAGAAAACTGCACCCATTATGTGATGTACATTATTAGGGCTTGGTTCGAATGTTGAATATAGTCTGGATTGGGCGTCGGCCCCTGTAAATGCACATGATTATGATTATGCCAGTGATTATTAATTGAGCCTATTGAGTGCTCTGTATATGGATATTTGTTATATGATGAATGTTTGTTAGCATTATATAACTGAGAAAGGCTTGCCTTATGAGTCAAGGATGGCCATAGCGCTGAGCGTTGGTCGAAAAGCATTGACTTATCAGTTAAGGGAGGCAATAGCACTGAGCGCTGGTCGATATGATTAGACCTAATCAGGAGTGCAATGGTCATGGAAAATTAAGTGTCAGGTATGTGATGGACCCAAAACGGGTATGTTTTAAATATTTATAACTCGCAAGCGCACGAATCGTATATGGAATATAGTGTTCGTGTAAGCACGAGATCGAACTCAAAGGAGTTGTCTAAAATAAAAAAGAAAACTATTTTAAATCAAAAGTAATAAATTCTAACCTAGCTCCAAAGATTGATGTGATTTTTGTATAATAAAAAATAAAATAAAAGACAATAGTATAGAAATTAAAGACAATATATATAAATAAATAAAAGACAATATATATAAATATAAATTAATAATAGAAATGAAGATGGTAAAATAAGATTATTAATGATTAAAATCCACAAAATATAAGTTTAATAATATTTATTAGTATATTGATTCCTAAGTTTTAGTGATAGTTAAAATAATTTAAACTATCATTTTCTAAATAGATTTATAATTTTAAGCACAAATTACTTCTAAAAAGATATGATTTTTCTTCACTTTTCAAAATTATAATCTCAAAGCATTTAGTGTAAATCAATCTAATGAAATAACAAATAAATCAATGAACATTATTTATAAGGCAAAACATAATATTTTTGTTCTAAGCATGGATGTGTACAATTTAATGACACATCTTACACAAAGAATATTATGTTTTAGCACTAATGAAGAACAAAGTGTAAATATGTGCTAACAATCCAAAATACATGATATTGAAGATGAAAGAAGATATTTGAAGAAGAAAATTCCATAAACTTTGTTGCACAAAATGGGAAATCAACATACAAAATAAATACTATCTAGTTACATATTGTTTCATCATCACCTTAATAATCTTAAAAAGATTAGAAACTCATAACTAGAATAGCAAATACAAACTAAAAAATTACAACATAAATAGGAAAATTTGGAGGAGAAACCCCCAAAATTTCCTCTAAAAATACATAGAAAATAACCAAAAAGAAGAAGAAGATAGTAGAGAGGTTTTGAATGTGTAGAATTTGGTATAGTAACCTCTCTCTCAAAATTGAACCACAAATCCCTTATTTATAGCCAAAAATGATGATTAAAATAATCAATTCAAATTAATTAAATTGATTAAATTAATTGAATTAATTATAAAATGGCAAATAGGGATAAATTATAGGGTGTAATAATTATGTTTTTGGGTAAAAAGTGTAGAAAGTGAAGTAAAAAGTGGTATTTTTGGACAAAGTTAAAATTGTTGGGCTCCATGAGAGAAAAGGCTGCTGGGCGCCAGGCACAGGAGGTAGAAGCTGGAGGCGTTGGGCTTCAGGAGGAGTTGGGCATTGATGGCTTGCTGAAGAGAAGTAGCTGGCATGATGAGGTTGATGCAGCTGGGAGATTGGCACTTGGCTTCTACGTGAGGGGCATGTGGAGGTGTGATTGATGAAGGAAGACTTTGGCTTGCACTGGGAAGGAGAAATTGGGCTTGGGCCCATGGCTTGATCATGGCATTTGAAAAATGCCATTTTCTTTCCTTTTTTTCAGCTTTATATATTTTCTTTTCTTTTCTTTTTAAAGCCCACAAATACAATAAATTTCCTACAAAATAAACATAAAATAAATCATAATAAAATATTTTCAATTATAAAATAAATTAATTTAATTCTTTGAAAATATTAATTATAACTTAATTTATATTTTATATTTAAGTTTAATAATACAACATTTTTTTACCACTAACTTAACAATAATAATTCAAATAATTAACTACAACATTTTACAACAAAATAACTATAAAAAGACACAAAAGTCTATAAAATTAAAATAAACCTAATAAATTCAAAATTACTTAAAAACTTAATAAATCAATTAAAAACTCAAGAATTAAGCAACAATTGGCACATAAAAAATGGTAAAATAACTCTATTTTGTAGAGTTATCAGTATGTTAGGCCAGCTCCAAAGCTAGTTATACAGATGATAGGGCAATGGGCCCCGGTGTGACTTATTAATCCTAGATCCTAGGGCGTTGAGCTCCAGTGTGATTTATTAATCATGTACTTGGGCAATGGGCCCCAATATGATTCAGTTAATAATTTATTTAGGGTGATTGGCCTCATATGACGTTGTAGTGATTTATTTGAATGGTATAAATGAATGAGTAGGGTTATTACCACTAGGCATGCTTATTATGTTTGGTAATGTATTATTAACTGCTTATGAGCATGTTTAAGTTTTTTTGCTGGGCCTTGAATCACGGGTGCTATGTGGTGCAGGTAAGGAGAAAGGAAAGCTGGACCAGCCATGAGTTGGAGAGCATAGGTAGCGACGTGTACATATGCGGCCGCTTGACCACCACGGCCAAGGTTTCCCAGAGGAGCTAGGGTTAAATCCTATTTTTGCCGCTTAGGTCGGCGACTTGTAACTTTTGAGTTGTAATTACCCTTTTGGAACTGCAAGCAGCTTTGTAAACGTTTATTATGAGATTCCATGTACAGTTTAACGTCTTAATGAAATATATATCCATTTTGACCGAAATTTTTAACCTTGGACCGTTAATCACATTTAGTTGCACGTTTATGGCCAAATGACTCATTTCGCGAGTTTAGCACTATTTAAAATACACAGTGTAACGTGTTAACCCAAGATATGTTTCCAAGAGGGGGGGTGAATTGGAAATTTAAACTAATTTCGGAAATTTAAAACTTAATATGCCAAATTATGCAATAAATCAAATTTATCAAGTATAAGCAAATAATATGGCAATCAAATAGATATAGCAAATAGTTAAACTTGTAATGTAAAGAGTTGAAGGTTAAGAAATCGCAAACTCTCGAATTTTACAAGGTTCGGTAGAACTAAGCCACCTACGTCCTTGGTCTTCAAAGCTAAGGACCTAGCTTTGAGTTCAACTATCGAGCCAAGTTAGCGGGCTTGACTAACCCTTACAACCGGGAATTTTTCACCAAGGTATTTCCAAACCTCTTACAATAGTTTTCCACCACCAAGGACTATCAACCTCTTTTTCGGATTGTTGAAGTGCCAATCTCACTCTAACCGGGTTGTTTACAAAACCGGTGCCAACCTCACCTCAATTTCAATATGGGAATGTGTTTGATATTACAAGCAAAAATCACTCTAGAAGTATGATAATACAATGAGAAACCTAGAGTGATTAGCAAGCACACTTAGAAGAAATAAATACAAATTTTGGCTCAAGTGTGTGAATATGTGTTTGGATGAGTTAAACTTTGAAAGCTCTTTGAAATCAATGGATTTGGTTTGGTATATGTAATAAATGCTCAGCCAACAACCAATTTGAAGTAAAAGACGAGTTTATATAGAGTTTGGGAAAAAACTAGCCGTTTATAGCCGTTAGGGATTAATTTGCGAAGCTGTCTGCCGCGAACCGGAAGTCCGGATGAGGGAACCGGAATTCCGGTTGGAAGCAACCGGAATTCCGGTTGCCCATCCGGCGGATGGCAAACAGAGAGCAAAATCAGTTTTAAGCCTATTTTCCCATTTTTCAATTCTTTATAACTTTTAGCTCGTTTATCCGATTTCAAAAATTCCAATTGCGTTACGACCGTATCGGGATGTATTTTCTTAAAAGTGAATTTAGGATAATTATTTCTCATTTTAAAAAATCACCATTTTTTAGTGCATGAGTGAGCCAAATTCTATACTTATGACTTAAAGTATACTTGCAATCACTTTACAAGACTAAGAAATGAAGTTAAACCTTTATCTTGAGTTTCTTGAGTCTTGAAGTCCAATTCGGGTCGTTTCCGGAAAACTTGGTAAAATGACCATTTTGCCCTTGGTCATAATTTTGACTTTGAAGTGCTAATTCACTTTAGTTTTTGCTACAAAATCAACAAATCATTAGTAACAAATAATAATCAAATATTTGTTAATCATCAAAACAAGGAGACTTAAGAGTTTGGGTCAACAATCTCCCCCTTTTTGATGATATCAAATATTTGATTATTTTACAAGGGAAAGAATATATTTTTAAATATGAATATTAGATTAGCTCCCCCTTAATGTGTGCAAGGATAAAAGAAATTTACCTTTTAGTTTTACTTTGCATGATTTTGTAAACTCCCCCTCAATATATCACTTAAGTTCAAATAACATTGTTAGTCTTAGATATTGAGGTTTTGCCAAATATTAAAAAATAATCCTATCACTTCTCCCCCTTTTGATTCATAAAAAAGGATGGCAAAGGAATTCACAAAATAAATTATAAACAAACATAGATTAAATAGTTTAAGCATTCATACATAAGGCATAAAACCATGCAAACACATAAGTACATAGAAAAATAAAATAAAACATAAAGGAATGCAAGACTAGAAAAACATGCAAATGCCTATGATGGTGGCCCCCCAAACCGCCTTATGTAGGCCCTCATCTCCTCCATTTCATTACGAACATCTTGGAAGCCTTGTGCCATGTCACTCCGCAGGTTGGTAAATTGAGTGTTCATGTCGGTGTGAAGATGAGCAAAGGCTTCCTCAAGGTTGAATTGAGATGCTTGAGGCATTGGAGCTTCTTCTTCATCGGCTTGCTCCTCGTCTTCACTTTCGCTTGTGGGTAGTCCAAAGCTCTCCTCTTCTTCACTTTCGTCGCCTACTTCAAGGCCCTCTTGCCTTCTTTGGCCTCTTTTGGGAGTGAAGACCCACTTATTGTTGATAAGAGCATACCCTAAGCTTGTGAAAGATTTAGGACCGAGCTTATCCCCTTCGGTAGGACCAACCTTCTTTTCACCCGAGATGGGAACTCCTAAGAGAAGTAGGAGGTAGCTAAGGAGAAAGCCAAATGGGAGGGACTTAACCATGTTGGGTTTATTCACATCAACAATAAATCGAAGAATAAGATGCCCTAGGTTGATTCGTGCTTTTTTGGTGAGGATAAGGTATAAAATGAATATATCGATGTTGTTGACCTCATCCTTATGACCACTTCTAGGAGCAAGATTGTTGATGATAAAAAGTTGGAGAATTTTGGCTTCTAAAGTAAGATTGTGAAACTTTGGTTTGATGAAAATGGGGCCTTCTCCACAAAGGACTCTAGAACACTCATTCATAGCAAAAAGTTCATCATTCTTAAGAGTGGTTTTTGGTTCTAGCAAGAGTCCCTCATTTGGTGCTCCTAGCAAGTTATTGAGAGATTCTACATTAAGTTCAAAGGGGACATCTCCAATAGTGCCTCTAACTCCTAGGGGTGCATGGTTAGGTTTGATGCAAGCATAGAAGGCTCTAACCAACCTAGGGTACATGGGTGTCTTAATATTGATAAATGATTTCCACCCTAACATTTCAAAGTGATAACTGAATTTGACACAAGCTAGGCTTGGAAGGTCACAAAACTTACCTTTGATAATAGGCCTAGAGGAGAAAGCTTCATGGAACCTATTGAAGTCCTCTTGGTTGTAGAAGAGAGTGGGTTCATTTCTGCCTTTAGCCCTTTTCTCCCTGATTTGTTCAGCATTGAGAACCCTCTTGCTCTTCCTTGGGTTGGATGATGAGGCCATTGAAGGGAAAACAAGAAAAGAAAGAGAGTTTTGGAGAGAAATGGATGATGAAGTGAGGGTTTGAGGGAGTGATTTTTGAGAGGAAAGAGAGAGGAGGCTTGTATTTTAGGGTGTAGAGTCAGAATGGGGAAAAAGAGTCGTGGGTAGGGTTTTTATTTTGAACAAAAAGCATTTAAAAAAGGCAAAAAAAAACTGAAGGGCTGCTGTCAGGCGCCAACCGGAATTCCGGTTGGTCTGTGCACAGCCAACCGGAATTCCGGTTGGTGCACCAGCCCAGCCCACTTTTCGAAAAAGTGCCCAAAAACTTTGTTTTTAACCCAATTGACTCCAAACTTTTTCTAACACCTAAAATATGAGAAAATGAACATGCTCAAACAAGAAAATCTGAAAAATGTTGAAAAATGACGATTTACGGTAAGTTTTAAAAAAGAATTCAAGAAAGCCAAAAACCTACCAAAAACGAAATCTGTTCAACCAAATTGAAAAATTCTTTTTCCAGCAGTTTAAGAATATTAAATATGAGGTGTGTGAAGTGACGGAATCGAAAAATATTGAAAATTGAGAATTTTGGGTAGATTTTTCGAAAAATGCCTTAAAAGGCCTTGAAAAGGAGAAATCTACCAAAAATGAGTTGTATGCATCCAAATCGAAAAATTCTTTTTGCAACACCTCAATAATGTTAAATGTGAGATGAGGGAAGTTACGGTTTTGAAAAATGATGAAAATTGAGCATTTTGGGTAGATTTTTCGAAAAATGCCTTAAAAAGGCCTTGAAAAGTAGAAGTCTACCAAAAATGAGTTTTATGCAACCAAATCGAAAAATTCTTTTTGCAATAGTTCAAATGTGTTAAATGTGAGGTGCTCAAACTGACGGATTTGAAAAATGTTGAAAATTGAGTAAGTTTGGCGAAAAACACTCATTTAGGCAAAAACTAACAAATTTTCAATACTTAGCATACCTAAAAATTGTTCAAAGAGTAATTCAAGCATAGAAACCCTATAGGCATACTAGATAGACTTATTTAGAAAAGTTTAAACACATAAACACATATACTAGGCACATATGCAAAAATTCACATATTTACTCAATCAAAAATGAGTTCAAAGTTCACCAAAGATTCATATCATGACCTATAATTTGTTATCCTCAAAGACATATATCTAATAGGTCAAGTGTTATAAGATTTTGCTTATTTATGCATAGAATCATATTATAGTGAGAGTATACATGCATAAGTAAGTAAGGAGAGATATGATATTCAAGTAGCTAGTAAACCTTAAATTTCATTTATGTTGGTCATTCCTAGCTCTCTTCTAATAAAACTAAATCTCTCATCACTAAGAGGCTTGGTGAAAATATCCGCTAGTTGGAAATTGGTGCTCACAAAATCTAGCATAATGTCTCCTCTTTGGATATGGTCTCTAAGGAAGTGGTGCCTTATATCAATATGCTTGGCTCTAGAATGCAAGATTGGATTCTTAGAGAGGTTAATGGCACTAGTATTGTCACACTTTATGGGTGTACATTCAAAATCAACATCAAAATCCTTAAGAGTTTGTTTCATCCAAAGTATTTGAGCACAACAACTACCGGCGGCTATGTATTCGGCTTCGGTTGTGGATAGGGCTACCGAGTTTTGTTTCTTGCTAAACCATGACACTAAAGAGTTTCCTAGAAAGTGACATGTTCCACTAGTACTTTTCCTATCCGACTTACAACCGGCAAAGTCCGCATCCGAGTAACTAATGATTTCAAAGTTTGAGTTCTTGGGATACCAAAGTCCTAGATTCATTGTGCCTATCAAGTATCTAAAGATTCTCTTAACGACACTTAAGTGGGATTCCTTGGGACATGATTGGTACCTAGCACATAGACCAACACTAAACAAAATATCGGGTCTACTAGCGGTTAAATATAATAATGAGCCAATCATACCTCGATACTTGGTAATGTCAACATCCTTACCACTTTCATCCTTGTCCATCTTTATGGAGGTGCTCATAGGGGTTTTCATGGACTTTGCATTGGCCAAGTCAAACTTTTGAAGTAGATCCTTGATATACTTGGATTGACTTATGAAGATTCCATTCTTTTGTTGCTTTATTTGAAGTCCAAGGAAAAAGTTGAGCTCTCCCATCATGCTCATCTCGAATTCACTATGCATACACTTTGAAAATTCTTCACAAAGAACATCATTAGTAGCACCAAAAATAATATCATCAACATAGATTTGTACTATAATAATGTCTTTTGATTTTCTTTTAATAAAAAGTGTATTATCCGCTTTTCCCATTGAAAAACCATTTGAGATAAGAAAAGTGCTTAAACGATCATACCAAGCTCTAGGAGCTTGCTTTAAACCATATAATGCTTTCTTTAATTTGTAAACATGGTTAGGGTGTTTGTGATCTTGAAAACCGGGGGGTTGAGAGACATAAACCTCTTCCATAATGTATCCATTTAAGAAAGCGCTTTTAACATCCATTTGATACAAGACAAAATTCTTGTGGCATGCAAAAGCTAATAACATTCTTATGGACTCAAGTCTTGCTACCGGGGCAAAGGTCTCCTCATAATCAATTCCTTCTTCTTGATTGTAACCTTGGGCCACTAATCTAGCATTGTTACGCACAATGACCCCATGCTCATCTACCTTATTTCTATAGACCCATTTTGTTCCAATCACCGATTGGTGTGACGGTCTTGGAACTAACTCCCAAACATCATTTCTAATAAATTGATTTATTTCTTCTTGCATAGCTAGAAGCCAAGATTCATCGAACTCGGCCTCTTTAAAATTCTTTGGTTCAATTTGAGAAATAAAAGCAATGAAATTACATAAGTTTCTAAGGGAGCTTCTAGTTGTGACTCCTTGTGAAGGATCACCTAGAATTTGGTCTATAGGATGAGCACTTTTGAACTTCCACTCATGAGGGAGGTTAGAATCCATACCTTTGCTTTCATTTACCTTTTCCTCGGGTAGTTCCTCTTTGGGAGTTTGTGATGGAGCGTTAGATGATTCTCCAATGTCAAGCTTTTGAACCTCTTCTCCCAAACCTACAACATCATCATCTACACTTTTGCTTGTAGGAGGGTTAGACTCATCAAATGCAACATGAATAGATTCTTCAACAACATTAGTTCTTTTGTTATAAATTCTATAAGCTTTACTATGTGTTGAATAACCTATAAAAATTCCAACATCGGATTTTGCATCAAATTTTCCAAGGTTGTCCTTGGTGTTCAAAATATAGCATTTACATCCAAAAACTCTAAAATATCCAATGTTGGGTTTTCTCCCTTTCCAAAGCTCATAAGGGGTTTTATTCATGTTAGGCCTAATGAAAACACGGTTCAAAATATAACAAGAAGTATTAACGGCCTCGGCCCAAAAATATTTAGGTAATGAGATTTCATTGAGCATTGACCTAGCCATTTCTTGAATTGTTCTATTCTTCCTTTCGACAACTCCATTTTGTTGTGGAGTTCTTGGAGCCGAAAAGTTATGGTTAAAACCATGTTCATCACAAAACAATTCTAAAGCATCATTGTCAAACTCTCCACCATGATCACTCCTAATGGAGGTGATTGAATACCCTTTTTCATTTTGCACACTCTTACAAAATTTAACTAGATTTTCCAAAACATCATTTTTGAGTTTCAAAAATATAACCCATGTAAATCTAGAAAAATCATCAACAATCACAAATGCATAGTATTTACCACCTAGACTAGCAATTCTTGAAGGACCAAATAAATCAATATGAAGCAATTGCAAAGGTCTAGAGGTTGAAATCTCTTTCTTGGAATGAAAAGATGTTTTAATTTGTTTTCCAAATTGGCATGCATCACAAAGTTTATCTTTAACAAAAGGAATAGATGACAAACCAACAACAAGATCTTTTCTAACCAACTTTGAAATAGAATCCATACTAGCATGTCCTAATCTTCTATGCCACAACCAAGAATTATCATTCATAACGGTTAAACATTTATTTTTGCTATCAAAGGAATCAACATCAATAACATAAACATTATCCTTCCTTTCTCCAACAAAAATAACTTCATTGGTTGAAGCATTTTCAATGGAGCATTTTGAGGATTCAAAAACAACACGAAAATCTTTATCACATAGTTGACTAATACTAAGTAAATTATGTTTAAGGTTATCAACAAGAAGCACATTTTTAATACATGGAGAGTATATGTTACCGATATCACCAATGCCCAAGATTTTTCCTTTTGAATTGTCTCCAAAAGTGACAAAGCCACTTTCCTTGCTCTTAAAACTCGAAAATCTTGATGGGTCACCGGTCATATGCTTGGAACAACCACTATCCAAGAACCACAAGCTTTTGCTCTTCCTTGTTGATTCCTACAAAAATAAAATCATTTGTTGGCCTTTGGTACCCAAACAACTTTGGGTCCTTTCTTGTTAGTTTTGGAACCCTTTGGTACCCATTTGGTCTTGCCTAGATATGCATATCTCTTTACATGACAATATGAAATAGTATGACCATCTTGGTTACAATATGTGCATGTAAAGTGTGGTAGGCTAGTTGGTTTTACAAAGAAGTTTCTCAAATATTTTTGTTTCCTACTAGGATCATATCCAATACCACTTTTTCCAAAACCACAAGATTGACTCCCTAGCATAAGTTCATAGCCTTCTTTATCTTTTGTAAAAGTATATATGTCATTCTTAAGGCTTTTTATGTTATCATGCAATTTTCCAATTTCTTTCTTATAAGAGGAGCAAGTAGTACATTGAGATTTAGTTAAGAGTTCTTTTTCATTTAATTTCAAAATCTCAATTTCTTTTAATAGCATGTTGGTCTTTTCTCTAAGAGTTTGGTTTTTAACAAGCAATTTTCCAAAATCATTAAATAGATCCTTAAATGAACTAGACAACTCATCATATGGTATTTCTAAGTTATCATCATCATTTTCACTATCATAATCACTTTGGCTAGAAATGCTTACCCCATCATCAAGAGCCATCATGCACATGTTAGCTACTTCATTCTTCTCCTCATTGTCGGAGTCCTCCTCATCACTATTTAGCCAATCCGCCAACATTGCCCTTCCTTTGTATTTATTTTTCTTTCTCATTGGGCAATCCATCTTCATGTGACCGGGCTTCTTGCATTCGAAGCAAATTGGTGAATCATCTTTGCTCCTTCTTTCTTTTTCTTTTGAATCACTTCCTCTTTGTGGCTTCTTCCCAAAGTTCTTCTTGAATTTCATGAACTTTTTGTACTTCTTTGTGAAGAGTGCCAAGTCCTCCATGTCGCTACACATGCTATCCTCATCGTCCTCACTAATGGCACGGGAGGAGGAAGACTTGAATGCAATAGTCTTCTTTTTCTTCTCAACTTCCTCTTCATCTTGTGCACTCATGAAAATTTCATGGTTCATGAGTGAGCCAATTAGTTCTTCCAAAGGAAGTGTTGAGAGATCCTTGGCTTCTTGAATGGCAATCACTTTGCCTTGATAGGCTTTGGTGAGACTTCTCAAAATCTTGGTCACCATCTCCTTTTGTGAAAGTACCTTGCCAAGAGAATTCAAACCATTAGTGATAGTAGTGAAACGAGTATACATGTTAGCAATAGTTTCATCCGCTTTCATCTTAAAGTTCTCATATTGAGTAGAATAAATTTGAATTTTAGTTTCCTTCATAGCATTTGTTCCTTGATGAGTGACTTCAAGCATTTTCCACATATCATAAGCGGTAGAGGCTTGTTCAATATTTTTGAACACATCTCTATCCAATCCACATATAAGTGCATATTTAGCTTTAGCATTCTTAGAAAGCATTTTCTTATCTTCTTCGTCATATGCCTCATATGTCTTAATAACTTCTTTATCATTAATGACATGTTTAGGAATGTAAGGACCATTAGACACTATATGCCACAAATCATAATCGATAGATTGAAGATATGTTTCCATCCTAATTTTCCAATAGGGAAAGTCTACTCCATTAAAGAATGGTGCTCTAGTTGTGCTTAGACCTTCTAACATGTTATTTTGTGAATTACTTGGAAACGCCATGCTCTAGATTGTAAAATCTAATCAATTAAATGAGCCCTAGCTCTGATACCAATTGTTAACCCAAGATATGTTTCCAAGAGGGGGGGTGAATTGGAAATTTAAACTAATTTCGGAAATTTAAAACTTAATATGCCAAATTATGCAATAAATCAAATTTATCAAGTATAAGCAAATAATATGGCAATCAAATAGATATAGCAAATAGTTAAACTTGTAATGTAAAGAGTTGAAGGTTAAGAAATCGCAAACTCTCGAATTTTACAAGGTTCGGTAGAACTAAGCCACCTACGTCCTTGGTCTTCAAAGCTAAGGACCTAGCTTTGAGTTCAACTATCGAGCCAAGTTAGCGGGCTTGACTAACCCTTACAACCGGGAATTTTTCACCAAGGTATTTCCAAACCTCTTACAATAGTTTTCCACCACCAAGGACTATCAACCTCTTTTTCGGATTGTTGAAGTGCCAATCTCACTCTAACCGGGTTGTTTACAAAACCGGTGCCAACCTCACCTCAATTTCAATATGGGAATGTGTTTGATATTACAAGCAAAAATCACTCTAGAAGTATAATAATACAATGAGAAACCTAGAGTGATTAGCAAGCACACTTAGAAGAAATAAATACAAATTTTGGCTCAAGTGTGTGAATATGTGTTTGGATGAGTTAAACTTTGAAAGCTCTTTGAAATCAATGGATTTGGTTTGGTATATGTAATAAATGCTCAGCCAACAACCAATTTGAAGTAAAAGACGAGTTTATATAGAGTTTGGGAAAAAACTAGCCGTTTATAGCCGTTAGGGATTAATTTGCGAAGCTGTCTGCCGCGAACCGGAAGTCCGGATGAGGGAACCGGAATTCCGGTTGGAAGCAACCGGAATTCCGGTTGCCCATCCGGCGGATGGCAAACAGAGAGCAAAATCAGTTTTAAGCCTATTTTCCCATTTTTCAATTCTTTATAACTTTTAGCTCGTTTATCCGATTTCAAAAATTCCAATTGCGTTACGACCGTATCGGGATGTATTTTCTTAAAAGTGAATTTAGGATAATTATTTCTCATTTTAAAAAATCACCATTTTTTAGTGCATGAGTGAGCCAAATTCTATACTTATGACTTAAAGTATACTTGCAATCACTTTACAAGACTAAGAAATGAAGTTAAACCTTTATCTTGAGTTTCTTGAGTCTTGAAGTCCAATTCGGGTCGTTTCCGGAAAACTTGGTAAAATGACCATTTTGCCCTTGGTCATAATTTTGACTTTGAAGTGCTAATTCACTTTAGTTTTTGCTACAAAATCAACAAATCATTAGTAACAAATAATAATCAAATATTTGTTAATCATCAAAACAAGGAGACTTAAGAGTTTGGGTCAACATAACGATCTTGGTTAATCAAGGCGTTACAAATGAGTTCTTTATTAGAGATGCCATAAATTTGTAATTATATTTAGATACCATGTATTTCGATTTGTTTTATATAATTTACCGTATATGTGTTAATTTCCCTTTTATTTGTACCCTACTTGCATAAACATATCACAAGGAATGTAACTTCTTCTTGGTCCTCTCAACCCTATAGGATACGAGAAAATTCCTTCCCTAAGATAAACTTTGGTAGAAAGAACAATTATAGTTTAAACTAATAATGGTTGGATTGTCTTAAATCAATATCATGTAGTAGGGTTTAAAGATAAATATGCTTTATTGGATACTATTGATTTGGTTGGGCATCATGTCCCATTAATTTTGGAGTTAAAAAGTGATATAAGAAACCCCTAATAATGGCTTACAGTGGAAATTTTGTTATGCAAATTGTAATAAGCATTTTCAATGCAATAAGCACCATTATTACTCTAACTTGCCATTCAAGCAATGTCATTTAATAAATTGTCTATTATTTATCAAACCCACACACCATTAAATTAGCTCAATTCTCAGTCTCAGATCTAGAAGAGGTACACTTATCCATTTATGAAAAGCTAATCCACAATATAATATAGGACCCCCAAATACTATATTATATATATATATATATAATGAAAAGAAAAAAAAGGCCATTATTAGGCATCAGATGGTAGAATAATTACCATATTTTAGTTGAATAAGTTGACATATTAGCTTTCGTGAAAAATCAGCAATCTATAAAAAGTAGTACAATGCCTTAAATGGTCCCTTCAAAATAGAATAGCATGCTTTTGATTTTGAGCAAAAGTTCACAATTTGACTAATGAACAAATCAAAACCGAGTAAAACATATAGACACATATCTATAGTTATACATACAGTAAGCAAGTTTGAAGTCGTATCTGTCTTTTTCTTTCTGCCATTTTCTCAGTAGTCAAACAAACAGGATTGACATATTTGATAAGAATCTGGGAATTAATAACTTCAGTCCCCATATTTGATCTGATTAGTACATTAATTTTTCTGTATTTAACAATATGGCCTTTAGAAAAAACCAAAACTCTTCCAAATACACACCCACCACCAGAGAATAATCAGATAGAGATAATGAAGCATTAAAATCTGATCAAAATGGAACCAAAAACAAAAACAACAAACTGTAACATATCCAAACTTTAAAAAGAGAAGAAGAAAAAAAGTACATAAATTAAAATATCTCAGCAAAAATCAGGCCTGGCCTTCTTCCGGACTGAAATGCAACCTCGTTGGTGATCTCTAAAGATTCTAATCTCAGAATAATCTCTCAAATCTTCAAGGCTAATATACTGTTGCTTGACCATTCTCATGGTGTCACCTCCAGTGTCGTTTATCCAAACATAAGGGTGACAAGTCTCGTCGTAGTAATAGAGCAAGCTCTTCATCCCACCATTGATATTCCCACCAGGCATAAAGGCTTTGTATATGGTCTTGCATTTGAGTCTCTTTGATGAGCCTGGTTTGAGGGTGTGAACCTTCTTTAGAATGGAACCCACTCTTATTTGGAGCTCTACAGCCTTGTCACTGAGATTCCAAATTCTGGTGCCCAAGCCTCCTGAGCCTTGCGTGTGGTCTCTGCAGCCATCGAAGCACCCCCCAACTGGGAACATAATCTTGGGTAACCTTATTGGCATTTTCTCTGATAAAGACTGGAGCTGCTTGGTCACCTTTGATTTCTTCACAACATGCATTTTTTTTTTCAGAAAAAAACATATTGCATAGGAATTAAGAAACTTATATATTTATATCTGCTGGCTGTGTGTAATGTAGTACAAGTATATTTATACATATAGGGAAATTACCACTTACCCCCTAATCATGTTTATATCTGTAGCAACCCTGTTTTGGTTTGGATGAAAATGTTTTTGATGTGGCCATGAAAAGATTATAGAAATTAAGAGTGCACTCAATAACTTCTTTATCCTATCTATTTTGTTTAATGACTTTTACAATATATCATACATTAAGACATTTTCTATTAATTTTGAAGAAAAAAAAATAGTTTATCATAGTTATTGAGAATGCCCTCAATGCTACTTTTATTAAACAGTTAATAACTTCCTTGTCAAACTTTACTAGTAAAAGGGTGTTTATGACATATGTGTGAGGGATTTTGTTGTAATTTTCTCATATGTAAGTAAGCATAAAAAGTGTCATTATTGAATCAAGGGCTGTGATTATAAAGGGTTTTGTCTAATGAGAGGTTGGTCATCATTTTTAAACGGTTGTGATAGATAGATAGGTGGATAGATAGTGTTTGAGTGAATGGGGTTGTAGTGGGAGAAACTATTGGTAACATGGTTTAGAATATTGGTAGCCCTTCCATTAAGGAAATGGTGGGGTCTCCAATGCCCAAAAATTCAACACAAGAAGACAGAACAAAGGCTAGGCTATGCCAACAAAACTCTGTAAAAGTAAGCTGGAAGAATGGATTTTCCTCTGTTTGTTTGGGAAGAAGAAAGAGAGAAAGAAAGCAATGGGTGCCCACAAAGCATTTTAAAAGCTTTCATAATGGCTTGGTCTCAATTGTATATGATGATGTTGCTTCCTCTTTTATCATTGGTATCTATTTATTACTTTTGATTTACTCTTATTTTAAATTCAAGTTTTAAAACAAAAAAAGGGGCAACTTCCTTATTTCAATTCTATTTATGCCTAGTTATTAAGACAATCTTGGACTTTGCCATTCAGACAATGTGGCTATTTGTTTTTATTTCATAAATGGTTGGTTAGGACTTGGGACACACCTTTCCATGGATTCTTTTTTCAACTAAAATGGATGCATTTGGAGGGTGACACTCATCTTAGTGCCCAAATTTGCAAAATACTTAAAGAGAGTCAATTTATTGTAAAATGACTTACTATATACATATATATAATTAAGATTAATTATTACTATTAATTTCATAATGTAAACTCATCATAATTAAAAAATTTATATATATATTATTTGTTCGCTTTAATAATTTAAGCACCTTTGACAATTATCAACTTTAAAGCAAAATGACTATTTTAAAAAAAAAATTAATAATTGTTTGCTAATTTCAATGTTTAACATTATCATTTGCGTAATGCCTCACTCTTGGTGACTTCTACATTAACTAAATTAATTTTAACAACCTAGTATTAGTTATAAAATACCTACTAAGTAGCTAACACCTCTTAACATAATATATTCTTAATACTAAAATTTAGTATCCAATTAGTACTCAATACTTAATTGCACCAATCAGTGCCTTATAGCAATGCTCATTTGGTATTTGTTATTTCGAAAGTAGTTTTTTAATAGAAGATTTCAAACTCTAAGAAAAATTGGACAAACCACCGTGAAACTTAAACTATTGGTTTTACTTCTAACTAATACCATAGTCCTTATTTTTCTTCCATAGCAGGGTAAATGTATAATATGATATAAGTATACCATTTTTAATTGTAAAACAAACTATTATCATTCAAAACTACAGTTCTAAACAGTAAGATCTGTACAACATCAATAAAATGGACAAAATAAAGTATATTTAATCATGGCCCTTAAAGGCAGGCAAGTATTTACAGAAAATTTAACATTATTTTCAATTTTCAAGTTTTTCTTCAGAGTGATCTATCTTTATTAAGAGAGGCTGGTTGAGATCTGTAGGAGGTTCAGCTGAAATGGGCAATTCATCAGGTGACTCTAAAATGCTGTCAATGTCCTCATTTTCAGCCAAAGCTTTATCCAGCGCTGTCTTAGCAACTCTTGTCACACAGATCATCAGAACCACTGCACAAAACCCACAAATGTTTCAAATTTAGCACTCAAAACAGATTATTGTCTCACTCTTCTTCCCCCATTTTCTGAATATCAATATATGTTTCTCTTGGTTTTTCAACTTCAATCAGTCAATAAAAGAGACTAATAACATTCTCCAATTAGTTTTCCTGTAAGAGCATTGTTATGTTATGGGACACATGTAATGTTAAACACCAGACATTAAATATTAGTTAATTGTGGTGCCCCTTAACATGTAACTATTATTATGTTTTCAACCCTTTTTCATGTTGTTTTGAGGAGAAAAAATGGTTGAAGTTGAAAACCAAGATACAAGCACTGTAAGTATCTCTCCACTACTTATCTACATTGTCCCATTGGCGCAATCATGTGAACTGTGAAGTGTGTGCCTGCATTGCGTAGTTATTAGCAACTTACCAGATACCACAAATCCCAACACGATAAGTGCCTGCATTTGCCAGATGAAAGAAGGGAAACATGTCATGCATCAGAATACATATAAAGACTCCAAAAAATAAATCATTATTAATATCCCCGGATTAAAGAAATATAAAGTTTTCCCTTTTAACAAAACAAGTAACTTTTAAGTAAGTCACTCTCCCTAGTTTAACTAAACAGTAATAATTTAATAAATGGGACATGTGAGATGATAAGTATAAATTTTTCTTTTTCAAGAAAACTATTTGTAATAATGTCAAATTATATATTCATAAAATTAAAAGAGAACTTGGTCAGAATTGTTTGACTCTCTACATGTAGCTAGGGTGAATTAAATTCTCTAAAACAAGTAAGGATATTAAGGAGTAGTTATAATTGAAAAAAAAATGCTATTTCATTAGCTATTTTGGCCCAGGAGAATATATAGCTAAACTATAAAGAACTGAGAAAGAAGTCTAAGATACCCTATGGGACTTACGGAACAAGTCTAAAGAAGCAGCAAATATTAAAGTCATTACTTAAGTAATCAGAAAAATTAGTCTAATAGACAATAAATGATGGCATGTCTTGTAAGTCTTACCCAACGAGTCTTTGAAAACTCACTCCACCCATGAGTCACATCAGAAAGATCCTTGAGAGTGGTTCCAACGTATACTAGAGCAAGTGTTATTGGCTGTTACAGAGATCATATTGAAAGCATTAATAGTAATAATAAAATGTTTTAGAGTATATATCAATAAGATGTTTGCAAGGAAATTTTATTTTGTTGGTTTTCTTTTAATTTCTTTAAGATCCTTTTATGTTTTACATCATCACAAAAACCATCATTACGGATCATAATAATCATGGTAAGCTTTGAAGTAATAGCTCAAGGATATAGAAGATACCATCATTCCTAACCACGAGGCCAGCATATATTCTCCAAGTGGAACAGGAGTCACAGATAAGAGGTAGTTTAACATGTTAAATGGTAGTAAAGGTACAAGCCGAAGCAATAAAACAATCTGTAGAATAAGAAAAAGAGCATCCAATCAGACCAAAAAAAACTAGGAACAAATCATATATACATCCTGAAAGATTTTCACAATAAAATCAGCGTGCACAAATGTGATCAGTTCAATATAAGATTCAGATTTTCAATTCTATTGTAAAACTAAATCTGAATAACAATCCAAGCCTAAAAAACACAAAATGAGGAAAAAGATGTGCAAACAAAAATAAACAAACTTAAGGCATGTGTACATATCGAAACAGAAATTTATAAACTTTTAAAGACCTTAAATCCCGATCTTCGGATTGCAATTGCCACGGAACTAAATTGAGGATAGTCCTTCAGCTTTGAGACAACATATGATTTACCAATCTGCATGGAAGTTCCATTGTAAGATACCCACCATCACATAACATGAACACACGAATATCAATCTTCCATAAAAACTTCAATACACAAATAACACGAGGATGAGAAACTCACAGTTCTTCCAAGAAAAAATGCAGCCCCTGCACCAAGAGTAGCACCAATAGAATCGGCCAAAAATCCCACAGGCAGCCCAAAAAGATAACCACCACCTAGCTGAAAGATGGAGAGCAAGTGAAATGAGAGTGGGGATTATAAGATTGGCTAATAGCAGAGACATAATATGCTTACAGTAAGTACTGAAGCTGGAACAGCCAAGATTGTCAAAGGAATGTATGCCACAGCCCTGCATATCATCCAAAGAATAATAGGTTGAGAGGTCTAGGCATTAAATTTTCAGCAACAATTCACTAAGTAAGATAAAAAGATAAATTTGAAACTACTTACAGCACAAGAGGGCCCCATGGCCCAAGATCTTGGTCAACCCAAACTAAGAAGTCCTTTAAATACTGAACAAAATAAATATTATTTTCGTCAGCAAACTTAATAGCCTAATCAAGCTAAATAGAAACGTAAGAACATTGGTACTAACAAAAAACTATTCCTCCGATGACAGGCTGAAAAGTTAAGTGAGACTATCTACTATTTCAATAGCATAATGGGTTAGCTGAAGCATATTTATCTCTTAGTAATAATATAAGAAACACCAGTCATGATCTTAAGAAAAAAAAAAAACAGAGTGAATTCCAAAGCTCCAACTCCACTTGGTAATTGGGTTCCTCTACCACATTGTGTTAAATTTGCTAATGGCCATAATAATTTTGTGTGAAAAGCAGCTCAGATTGTGTTAAACTTTCTATATGCCCAAAAACACTATTTGCACAACGACAAAATGATTAAAAATCCCAAGCTCATAAACTTAGAAATTCAACTAATCATGCAATTGAAAAAGAAAGATGCAAAACCAACTCATATCATACACACCCAGATACTGGCAATCTTATATAAACCGTCCAAAGTTCCTAATCAAATCCTCGAATTCAACACATATGCCAAAAACCCATTTCAAATTCAAGAAAGAGAAAGAAGAAAATTCACAAACCAACCCCCCATCGAAAAGCAAAATCAACAAAAGAAAAAGCGAAAATAAGACAGACCCAGATGAAAAAGGCCTCACCTTTTCAATGGGTAAAGTCAAAAAAGCGAAAACAACAGCGGCGGAGAGGAGGAGGAGGACGGTGATCCTGAGAGCGGAACCCCAAGAGAAAGCCATGGAAAACCTGCAACGCCAAGGCCTGCAGTCGTCGTCTTCGTCGTGATATTCAGGTTGAGCTTGCTTGAACGACAAGCGAGGCCTCAGACCCCCAAGGGTTGCCAGATTTGTCGTTTGAACTATGATGATGATGATTATAATAATAAAATCATCCAATTCAAATGAGTAACAAACAAAGAATACGAAACCACGGAGCAAGCAGGAAGGTGGATATTGGGAAATGGGGAAATTGAGGAACCGAATTGGGATTTGAGATTAGGATAATACTAATGCAAATAATAGTAGTTTGGTTTTTATTATCCAACAAAAAAAAAGGAGAATTGTTATTTGGTTTGATTAATGAAATTTAAGGAAAAAAAAAAAAAGAGGAAGGAGAGTGTCCTGAATCTCGTGTTCTGTTTTTTTTTTTTTTTGTTGGTTTATGCGTTTTTAGGCTGTGAACGCGTGACTTACACGGGCTAATGGTCTCTCCACTTTACTATGTGGTCTCCTCTCTCATCTGGTTGGTTGGTAGGTTGGTCTATCACCTATGTCCTTACCTGGCTCATAATCTGGTCTACGCTTTAGGGGTTTTATTTTGATGGGCTAATCGTTATAGGGCTAATTAGTTTTAGTGTGGCATTTTCTTTTTTCCACCAAAGTTATGGAAAATTTACAAAAATACATTTAATTTTGAAAAAATTCAATACATGTCTCACCTTACAAAAATACTGATTTCTTTCACCAAAAATATGGAGTGGCAATTTTAGATTTTTTGTAAACAATAATATTTACCAAAATCAGTTACAGAAAGATATTTTGATAAATAACATTTACAAACTAATTTGTAACTAAAAAATACATTTTCGTAACAAAGATTAACCTAACTAAATTTTATAACTAACATTTATATAATGAATTGGTGAAATTAGTTATACAGTTCTATAAATAACATTTATAGAAATGGCTAGATTGCAAAAACAACTAGGACTACATATAGAATTTGCTTAAAATTAGGGACAGAAAGAGAAGAAGAGAGAGATCTTGGGTGGCTGGTCTTTGTCATCTTATAAGTTTAGTTCAGTGATACAAATAGAGTTGGTTGGTTAAAGGTGGTAGCGCCATAAGCTTCAAATAGCATCCGTGGTGGCGGGCAACACGTTTTGCAATGAAGCTACTGCCGATGAGCAAGATGGTACGATGCATGTGGTTAGTGGAGCAGTATATGGCATCTATTCAGCGTAGTCGACCATGGAAGAAAACTAAGAAGAAAGAGGAGAGCACCTATCCTTCGTATTGTATGTGAATTATAAATCTAAAATGGTTAAGAAACATTTTCCAAGTGTTGATAGATGTTCAAACTTGCTAGATTTAATACATAGTGATTTATGTGAATTAAATGACATGTTGACTAGAGAAAGAAATAAATACTTTATAACTTTTATAGATGATTAAGTATACTTATGTGTATTTGCTTAAGAGTAAGGATGAGGTATTTAAAATCTATAAAATTAAAAGAAAGAATATGACATATCTTGAGATGATTAAATCTATGTTTTTTCATGCTTAATTGTGTTATAATTTGTGGGTGAATCTTTGCTTGTTGTGTGTCATATATTAAATTGAATTCCTATGAAAAAGAGCAATGTATCTCTATTTGAGTTATGGAGAGGAAAGAAGCCTAACCTAGGCTATCTTAAAATGTGGTTGTGCCTTGCATATTGCAAGAGCACGGAGCCTAAAAGAACCAAGGTGGGTGCATGGGTCGTTAAATGTGCATTTGATGGCTATGCCTCAAATAGCAAGGCTTATAAGCTATTAAACTTGGAGTCTAATGTGATAATTGAACTAAGAGAAGTGAAGTTATTTGAGAATATGTTATATTGTGATAGCAACTCTTAATAACCCACAAGCATTGGAGAATCTCAAGAGGAGAAAGATCCAAAGGTTGATGAGCAACCTATATTGCCTCGGAAAATCCAAAGGCTTAAAAAGTTGAGATCAAATGAGAAATGTTCTCAAGTGAGATACTCTACAGTAAACTTGAAGAAATCACATAGAAATCTCCTATGATTCTTCAAGTTGAGGATGATCCCAAAACCTACCAAGAAGCAATATCTTTGAGAGACTCTGCTTTTTGGAAGGATGTAATAAATAATGAGATGGATTCAATTATGTTAAACCACACATGATAATTGGTAGACCTTCCACAAGGTTCAAAACCAATTGGGTGCAAGTGGGTATCTCAGAGGAAATATCATGCTGATGCATGTACAAACCTTCAAAGCTAGATGAGTAGCTAAAGGGTTTAAACAAAAGGAAATAATCGATTATTTTGACACATATGCACTGGGTTCTAGGACAACCACAATAAGAGTTTTATTTTCCTTATCATTAATATATAACCTTCATGTTCATCAAATGGATGTCAAAATGACATTCCTAAAGGGAGATCTCGATGAGGAGATCTATATGGAACAACCAGAGAGTTTTGTTCTAAAGAGAAATGAACATAAAGTATGTAGGCTTGTTAAATCATTATATAGTTTAAAACAAGCAATGAAACAATGACATAAGAAGTTTGATAAAGCTATTGTTTTGGATGGGTGTAGACACAATAATGGATAAGTGCTTATACTGTAATGCCCCGAAATCCCTAATGCGGTTTAATGGCTGGATTAGTAGGCCGAGAGGGCCATAACTATTTAATTATGCCATTAAATGATAATGTGCATGTTTATGTGAATTATATTATAATATGATGTTAAATGCATGCATGTGGGTCCACATTTGATTATTAGGGTGTTTTAGTAATTTGGCCCGTTGATGGCATATTTGTGTATTTTGGTGCATATTGTGAGTTATGGATGAGATTCCATTATTATGGAGATATATTCGAGCTATTCAGCATGAGACGGTCTTATATTATAAATTAGCGGTTTTGTCATAACGGGGTCATTTATTGGGATATGGAGTAATGAGAATGTTATTTGATGATAAATTGGGAGTTATTAAGATCAGGAGGAAATTCTGGGAGTTCTGACTATAATGTCCCCGGGGGTGTTTCCAGGACCCCGAGCACTAGGTTTTATTTGAGGTTACTTAAGCTTGAAGTAGCTTGTCAGATAGAACCGTACGTTAGAAAACACTTTCTCTCTTCCCGTTAGTTCATTTTACTGTTCGAGGCATTTTCGAAGAAATCTTGAGTTCTAGGAGTCGGAATCAAGCGAGGATCGAGGCATAGCGATCCTAGGAAAGATTAGAAGCTTCTTGACCAAAGGATTTGACGAGAAACAACCTAATCAAAGGTAATCTAAGTTTTAAGTTTTGAGTTTTTAGAGTTTCTAAGCTTCGAATTGGATTTTGTGAATCGTTGAGTTTTTGGTTCGTTTGAGCCTCGGGATTTGATGGTTTTAGATCATTGGGAAGTTTGGGAACTTTGATTTTTGGATTTGGAAGTGTTTAGGTGTGTTTTTGGAAGGTTTAGGATGAGAGAAATTGAGTTCTTGGCTGGTTCTGGGTGGGGGGCCGCGACCCTGTTCTTGGGCGCTGCGGCCCAAGCTCGAAGAAGCAGCTGGGGAGGTTTGGGCCTTGCTGGGCGCCGCGGCCCTTGCTTCTGGTGTGGCTGGGGGCCCCGGCTCAAGGTGCTAGGGCTGCGACTCTTGGGTAGTTTTGAGCCCGTTTGAGTGTTTTGACCTCGGGAACTTGGTTTTAGGCCTCGGGATTGTTCCTACTACCCGGATTAGTGGGGATTGTTGTTCCGGAGGCTAAATCTTGGTTTGGGAACCTTTATTATTCATTTTATTGATTGTGTCCCATATTTGGTTATGACTAGGTGACCGCTAAAGGACTAAAAGTTAGATTGTTCTCAGGGGTCGTTCTTTTATTCATTCTAGCTCGAATCAGAGGTAAGAAAACTGCACCCCATATTTGACATGCATGGTTATTCATGAGGCATGTTGAATGTGTAAGTGTGGACATGGATTGATTATTGAATGCTTAGCAAATCATGCTCACTTGTGTATGGCACTGACTCATTAGTCAGAATTGCCAAAGGTGTCAGTATCAACTGTGAAGTTGTGACTCATTAGTCAAGTTCGGCAGTGGTACTGGGTACTAGTCACACAGTGCTGACTCATAAGTCAGGAACAACCTTAGCGTGTTCAACGCAAGCCAACAAAGATTAGATCTAATCGACATCTGCATTAAATGACTCAGAAGAGCGTTAATGCCGGACCGATCTCAAGTTCGATGAAAACTAAAAGCGCTTGTGTGACTTACCCATCAGTCACTCATCTGTTTAAGCTAGTGACTTACCCAGCAGTCACTGTAACGCCCCAACTCCTGGGACCGTTACGGTGTGCCTTGTAAACAGTGCTAAACTCGCTAATCGAGTCGTTTGGCCAAAATCGTGAACTAAGTATGATTAGTGGTTTAGGGATTAAACATTTTGGTTAAGATGTAACGTTTCACTAGAACGTTTAATATATATACTTTGGGATCCCGAAAATATAATTTCAGAGTCTATTACAGAAAAATATTTACAACAGGCCGTTCTAAGCGGCAAAACAGGGTTCAACCCTAGTTCCACTTTAAACCTCGGCCGTGGCGGACGAGCAGCTGCATATGTACACGTCATCACCTAAGCTCTCCAACTCAAGGATGGTCCAGCTTCCTCTTGCCTTTACCTACACCACGTAGCACCCGTGAGCCAAAGCCCAACAAGAAAACACAATAGAGCATGATATAATATCAACAGCGATCATAATAACCATTCGGGACTATCAGTCCAAGCAAATAGGTGACAATAGCCAAAAGTCACAATAATGAGCATCGCTCCCTCTAGCCATGTGACGATAGGGTCACCAGGGCTTAACCGATAAGTGATTCTTTCTTAAGTTTGATTAGGACAGGTGCAAGGTGATTAGTCACCAACATAACCTTCCTCACGACTCTAGAGTCGAAACTATGGACAACGTCCCTTAGCCATGTGACAAACGGTCACCGGGGTCATATACCTTGGGTATAGTCATCTGGTCGTAGACCAGGCAAGCGCTTATAAGTTCTTCGACCCTAGGGTCGGTCTAGCATTAATGCCATAGAGCCATTCAATGCGTGATTCTCGACTTTAGAGTCGGTCCCTGACTAGTCAGTGTCTTAAACAGGTAATCAGCGTACATCAACATTTAATATGCAATCCACATCCACATATATCAACCAACATGCTCCAATATCAAACCGTGCATGTCATATACTTATACAGGGTGCAACTGTATTCATACACCATTTTCTTACCTCAAAGTCGAGCTAGAATGATTTAAAGAACGACCCTTGAGAACGATCAACCTTTAGTCCTTTAGCGGTCACCTAGTCATAACCAAATATAAGATACCATCAATTAAAATGGTCAACATAAGTTTCCAAACCAATATCTAGCCTCCGGGACATCAATCCCCACTTAACCGGGTACTAGGATCAACCTCGAGGCCTTAAGCTAGCATCCCTAAGCCAAAAACCCATTTTTGGCCAAATCTGCCTTGATGGGCCGCGGCTCACCATAGCCATGCCGCGGCTCATCCCCCTGACAGAGGCATAATTGCCTCAGAAACCACCGTAGGCCGCGGCACACAAAAGCCAGGCTGCGGCTCATTACCCTGACAGCCCAAAAACCAGCAATGCACCAGCAAACTCCCCTGCATTTTCCCCTAAAGCCAAGCCTTCAAACCAGCTCCAAACCTTCTCCAAACACACAATTAAACCTCTAAACATCACCCATAACTACCCCTCATCAAAACCCAAACCAAACATCAACCTAACTCCCATTAATTCCACTTAACCACCAAGAATTCACAAGCTGAAATCTTAAACTAAAACAGAGTATAAACCAGAAACTAATGGTTGAAACTTACCTTAAATCCGAGTTTGAACCCCCTCCAATGGCTGAACCAAACTCCTAAGCTTCCACCTTTAATTTCCTAGCTTAACTCCTCAATTGGGCTCTCAAAAATCCAAAGGAAAAAGTGAAGGAAACCTTGTACGGGAGAGAAAGGGAGAAGGAAGAAGATAGGCTCTGTTTTTGATTCTGTTTTCTACAGCCTACTAAACCTCATGTATATCCAAGCCAAATGACCTAAATGCCCCTAGGTCATTTAAAGGCTTCTAAGCACTCCCAAGGGTAAAATCGTCCTTTTCAACCTATACCGTTAATCATAATTAACGCTCCCCAATTCCCGCTATTCTCAATATTCTCAAATACCATTAAATCATATCCCGTTACCCTAAAATCCCCGGTAACGCTATAATCACTAAATTCACCCCGAGACTCACCCCGAGCCCCGAACTTAAACCCGTTATGACTAGACCGAACACTTACATCTCATGATCGTCTCATGTCGATAGCTCGAACCAATCCACCTTATAATGTGGCTATATTAATTAATCACAATCACGCACCCAAAATATACAATTACGCCCACAGTGGCCAAATTACGAAATTACCCTCATAATTAACATATGAGCCCATATGCATGCATTCACCATCATATAATAATATAATCCACGTAAACATGCATATAATCATTAAATACTATAATAAATCAATTATGGCCCTCCCGGCCTCCTAATCAAGGTCCTAAACCTTATTAGGAAATTTGGGGCATTACAGTCACTCATCTGTTTAAGCTAGTGACTTACCCAGCAGTCACTCATCTGTTTAAGCTAGTGACTTACTTATCAGTCACTCAATATGGTTTACCAGAACCTCAAGTGTTAAATCACTCATATGATTAGAGCTATAAGCTCATTCATGGTTATTGCAAACACAAAGTGATATTCACTCATCTGTTCAGAGCTACAAGTTCTGTATGATTATTATGATCATAATTTGATATTATATGTTTGCTATATTGTGTTTTCTTGCTGGGCTTTGGCTCATGGGTGCTATGTGGTGCAGGTAAAGGGAAAGAGAAGCTCACCCAGCCTTGAGTGGAGAGCTTAGGTGGTGCTGTGTACATATGCGGCCGCTTGACCACCACAGCCAAGGAGTTCTCAGAGGAACTAGGGGGTTTACCTTAGGTCGGTGGGTTTGTAAACTTGAAACTGTAATGACCATTTTGAGTTGTAAATGACTTGTAAATATTTTTTTGATGGGCCCATGAACAGTTTTATGTTTTAAATAATATATATCCTTTCCTTTTGATTGGTTTTCCACCTTAGCCTGTTAATAATACCTAGAAGCACGTTTTTTACCAAAGAACTCGGGTAGCGAGTTAAATTTCTGGTTCATCGTAACTGTTCTGGGGTAACCAGGGCGTTACATATACTCTAAGACTTATGATGGCTATGTCATGTTGATGTGTATATATATTGATGATTGTTGATTTTGAGTAATGAGATGAGAGGCATAATGGAAATGAAGATGTTTCTATCCTCCACTTTCTAAATGAAGGACCTTTGAGAGGTCGATACCTTCTTTGGTATAAAAGCGAGAAGAAATAGTGGGGGTTATGTCTTAAGTGAAGCTCACTTTGTTGAGAAAGTTCTTGACAAGTTTAGTAATCTCAAAATCAAAGAGGCGAATACACCATTTGATTCAAGCACACAGCTTGAAAAGAACAATGGTAGAGCGGTTAGTAAACAAAGTGGGTTTACTAGAAATCTAAGTATGGAACATTGAAATGCCATTGAGAGAGTTCTAGGGTTCCTTAAAAGAACCAAGCAGCTAGGCCTCCAATATTCAAAGTTCCCGAAGACACTTGAAGGATATTCCGATGCGAGTTGGATATCAAGTGTAGGAGATAATTGTAACGCCCTACTACTCAGGGTCCGTTACACTGTGTATTTTAAATAGTGCTAAACTCGCTAAATGAGTCATTTGGCCATAATCGTGTAACTAAACGTGATTAACGATTTAGGGTTAAATTTTTTGGTCAAAGGTACCATTGTTTCATTAAAACGTTTACCTCATACATGGGATCCCAAAATACATTTAAAAGGTTACTTGCGATGAAAAAGTTACAACCTGCCGACCTAAGCGGAAAAATAGGATTTGACCCTACTTCCTCTTTAAACCCTCGGCCATGGTGGTCGAGCAGCCACATATGTACACGTCGTCACCTAAGCTCTCCAACTCAAGGATGGTCCAACTTTCTTTTCCCTTTACCTGCACCATAAAGCACCCATGAGCCAAGGCTTAGCAAGAAAACTTAAACATGCTCATAAGCAGTTAATAACATATTACCAAATCATAATGAGCATGCCTAGCAGTAATAACCCTACTCATGCATGCATACCATTCATATAAATGACTACAATGTCATATTGGACCAATTGCCCTACATAAATGATCAATGCATCATACTGGGGTCCAATACCCAAAATACATGATTATGGAATCATACTGGGGCTCAGCGCCCAAGCACATGATTAATAAATCATACTGGCTCATCGCCCTAAGATATGAGACTAATGAGTACCCCGGGGCCCTTTGCCCTGTCCCCTGTATAACCAGCCTTGGAGATGGCCCAATGTACCTAGCGCTTTAGTTTTCTCACGACCAATAGCCAGTCAAGCGCATGATATGCTCCTGGTTAGGCATAACCATATCAACCAGCATTCAACGGGCTATTGTCATCCTTGACTAATGAGTCAATGCTTTATGACCAACATACAACATACTAAGGCCATCCTTGACTAATAAGTCAATGCCTTACGACCAACACTCAACGTGCTAAGGCCATTCTTGACTAATAAGTCAATGCTTTACGACCAACACTCAGCGTGCTAAGGCCGTCCTTGACTAATAAGTCTATGCCTTACGACCAACACTCAACATGCTGAGACCATCCTTGACTAATAAGTCAATGCTGGGGCCCAGCCCTAGAATATGGGAGTAATAAATCACCCCGGGGCCTATTGCTGTATCCTTTGTATAACTAGCCTTGGAGCTGGCCCATCGTACTTGGCGCTGAGTTTTCTACGACTAATAGGTCGATCAAGCGTATAGTGCGCTCTTAATTAGAAAAAGCCATAACGACCAGTGCTCCATGCGCTATTGCCATCCTTGACTCATAAGTCAATACTTTTTGACCAACGATCAGCTCTATTATCAACCTTGCCTAATAATTCAATGCTTTTTGACCAGCGCTCGACGCTATTGTCGACCTTGACTAACAAATCAATGCTTTTCTCAATTATATAATGCTAACAAGCATTCATCGTATATCAAATATCCAGATACAAAGCATTCAACATGCTTAATCAACAATCACAAGCATAATCATAATCATGCACATACTCAGGCATTCTTGCCCTATTTATATTCATGTTCAATAATTTGGGACAAGCCATAATCACATGTATCACATATTGGGTGCAGTTTTCTTATCGTTAGTCCAAGCACAGGTTACCAATGAACGACCCTCGAGCACGATCCCGATTTTGAGCCCCTAGCGATAACCTAGTCACTGCCATAATCATGCACATACTCAGGCATTCTTGCCCTATTTATATTCATGTTCAATAATTTGGGACAAGCCATAATCACATGTATCACATATTGGGTGCAATTTTCTTATCTTTAGTCCAAGCACAGGTTACCAATGAATGATCCTCGAGCATGATCCCGATTTTGAGCCCCTAGCGATAACCTAGTCACTGCCATAATATAAAATCCCATCAATAACGAGTAAACACAGGCTTACAGACCGAGTCCTAGCCTCCGAGACGTCGAATCCTACTAAATCGGGTAGTAGGATCAATCCCGAGCCCTTAGGTTTAAGTTCCCATCACTAAAAACTCATTTTGGCAAAAAAATCCCCTTATGCGCCACAACCCCAAGCCCCTGAGCTGCGACCCACCCAAGATAGAGGCCCATCCTCTTCTCTGTCTGTGCCTCACGCCGTAGCGCGCCTACCAGGTGACGCGGCCCTAATTGCCCAACAGCCAATTCTCCTCCTTCGTTAAGCTTGGGCTACGGCGCCCAAGAACAGGGCCGCGGACCGCCCTAGAACCCAGCTGTTTCCTCCATTTTTGTCACTTCAAAACCCTTCGTAAACCTATCCAAATCCCAAAAACAAAGTTCCCAATCAAATCCATGGCCCAAAAACATCAAAAGCCAAGTCCCAATCAATTCAAAAACTCATCAAAATGTAAAATCCAATCAAAGCTTAAAAACTCAAAAACTCAAAACTTAAAGCTTGGATTACCTCTGATTGAGTCATTTTCTAGTTAAATCCTCTAGCTAACAAGCGTCTAATCTTTCCTAGAATCGTTATGACTCTAACATTGCTTAAATCTGAGTCCTAAAACTCGAGTTTCCTTTGAAAACGCTAATGGGCGTCAAATGAACGAACGGGAGAGAAAGAGAGAGAGAATACTGAACGTACTTTGCTTTCTGACAGGTTACTTTGAGCCTAAGTAACCTCAAGTAAAACCCAAGGCTTGGGGTCCCAAAAACACCCTAAGAGTAAAATAGTCAAAATCCCCAGAATACCCTCTTAATCTCACTAACTCCAAATATATCATCAAATAATCATTCCCATAACCCAATAACCCGGTAATGTACTAAATACCCAATATACCCCTTGACTCCGAGTCAAGTATGGGTCCCGTTGTGACTTTCCCACTAGCTTGCTCCCTAGGATCGTCTCGTACCGAGTAACCCAAATATATCCACATAATGATGTGGTCCCACACATATATCACATATATGCCAAATATACCCATAACATACCAAATTACGAAAATCACCCTTTTAATCAGAAATGGGCCCACATGTATATTTAATACGCCTAAATATACATATCAAGCCATATTATAATATAACTCACATAATCATATAATGACACACACACATATATATATATATCACATAATCACATATTTTCCATAATTTTCCATCCTGGCCCCCTAATCAAGGTTCTAAGCCTTATTAGGTAATTTGGTATGTTACAACTATCTTCTCCTTACAGGAATTTCGTCCTCGAAATTTTACCTGAACAGCTCGGGATATAGATCCCATATATCTAATTCTAGTTCCCAGGTCGCTCCCTCAACCTCACTATTTTTGTATAATACCTTTACCAAATGTATAGTTTTGTTCCTCAGAACCTTATCCTTTCTGTCTCATATCTGGACTGGTTGTTCCTCACAGGATAACTCAACCTCTAATTCCAGATCCTCATAACTCAACAAATGAGTCTTATCTGATACATATTTCCTCAACATGAAAATATGAAATACCTTGTATACGGCCGACAGTGCCGAAGATAAGGCCAATCTATAGGCCACCTGACCGATCCTCTCTAGGATTTCAAACGGTCCTACAAATCTAGGGCTCAACTTGCCCTTATCTCCTCACCCATTTTCATGGTGATACTCTAAGGAAGACATAGTCTTCCACTAGGAACTCCATGTTCTTTCATTTCAAATTAACATAACTTTTCTGTTTATTCTAAGAAGCGAGCATCTGAGCTCTAATCTTTTCAATAGTCTCAGTGGTCCTTTGAACCACCTCAGGACCCAAATATTTCCTCTCACCCATCTCATCACAGTGAATGGGCTATTTATATTTCCTACCATACAACATATTATAAGGTGCCATTCCAATAATCAACTGGTAGCTATCATTATAGGAAGACTCTATTAGAGGAAAATATTCATTCTAGGACTCTTCAAAGTCCAATACACAGGCTCTCATCATTTCCTCTAATATCTGGATAATGCTCCCTGATTTACCATCAGTCTGAGGATAATAAGCTGTATTGAACTCCAACTGTATACTCATCGCCTTATGTAACCTTCCCCAAAAATTGGAAGTAAAGATAGGGTCCCTATCCATCATGATAGACCTCAAAGTCCCAAGAAGGCGTACTATCTCTCTCTCACAGAGATCTGCATACTGGTCAACTATATTGTTCGTTCTCACTGATAAAAAGCGATCTGACTTCAAATACCGGTCCATAATAACCCAAATTGAATCACACTGGCCCACTATCCTGGGTAATCCCACAACGAAATCCATCGTGATGTCCTCCCACTTCGACTTTGGGATACTCAAAGGCTGTAATGGCCTTATTGGTTTCTGATACTCTGCCTTGACCTGCTGACAGGTTAGGCACTTTGCCATGTACTCAATTACGTCCCTCTCCATGCCAAGCCACCAATATAAAGCTTTCAGATCATGGTACCTCCTCATGGTGCCTGGATGAAGAGAGTAAGATGTAGTATGAGATTCATCCAGAATCTCCCGTTTAATCTCAGTGTCCATCGGATCCTAAGTCCGATCTTTATACCTCAATAAACTCTTGCCTGACACTGTATATTCCTTAGCTAATCCAGCTAAGACATCCCCTCTAATATTTCCTATTTGTGGGTCACTCAGTTGTTTCCTTTACTCCTCTCTAAAAGAGTAAACTGAAGCATAATGTTGGCTAATTGGCCCATTAGTAACTTTACTCTAGTTCTGGTCATATCTTTCAACTGACATGACGCATAGGCAATCACTTTTTCCTATTTGTATAAGAACACAATCCAAATCCTGTCTCAAGGCATCATAATAAACCATAAACTTGTTCTGATCTCTGAGGCGTTCCTTGGCCTTGGCCAATCTTTAACTGAGAGTATACCACAATATCGTCAATAAAGACAACCACAAACCAATCCAAATAATCATTAAACACCCTGTTCTTCTATCCATAAGTGCTACCAGAGCATTAGTCAATCCAACAGACATGACTAAAACTCATAATACCCAAAACTGGTACGAAAATCAATCTTCTGCATACCCTTCTCCTTGATCCTCACCTGGTAATAACCAGATCAAAGATCCATCTTGGAGAATATCATCTTACTTAATAACTTAACCTCTAGTTCCTACAGCTCTGCTGAAGCCGTTCAATACGGTGCCCTAGACACTGATTTCGTCCTTAGCACCAACATAATCACAAATCTATCTCTTTGGGGGTGTTTGTTTTGAGTAGTTGAGTTGCCTTGGAAAGTGTAAATGGGTTTAGGATGGAGGTAATATTAAACTCTTGTGTATAAAAGGTTTCACTTTACCTTTAAAATAGATGTGGGACCTACACAAATTAATCACTTTACCCCCTTAAAATTTGAACCAAACATAGGAATGGTTTTAGATTCCCATTCCCACCTTTACTTTACCTCATACCAAACACCCCATTTGTGTAGAGGTAACCCTGGAAAATCCCCTAGAAACACATCCAGAAACTCACACAATAATCCAGTTTGTCCTGGTTCCACTGGCACGACCTAAGTGGTATCCACCACACTAGCTAAGAGTCCTATGCATCCTCCTGCAATAGGTCTTTAGCTCTAAGTACATATGTCATAAGTATATGGGGTCCATGCCCAGTGCCAACAAATACAAGGGTTTCTCACCCTCAAGCCCAAGGGTTACCATCTTTTCCTTCCAATCTATCATTGCCCCATACTTGGCTAACCAATCCATATCCGGGATCATATCAAAGTCAGTCATAACCAACTCTTAAAATTACCAACAAGGTACCAAATTCTCATCACAACATAACCACACAATCCACATACCAAGTCTGTGACTCTAATAGACACAACAAAATAAAGAACAACATGGCACCAGAACCAATTAGTACAATACAAGAATCAGAACTAGGAAGATGACCTACCACCACTAAGGAATCAACCTCAGTCTCAAACTCTGACTACGTCAGAGTGAACACTCGAGCTGGAGTCGAGCTATACGACCCCTTTGAGGTGCCCAACCATCTCACATAAGAAACATGCCTTTGCTCTGCATTCCCCCAGATGGCGTCTCTTACACCTAGCACATTTCGGGTATAATTTCTAATTTTCATCCTTGGCCTGATGGCCTATCTGAGCACTTCGAAACCCCTTTTCTAATCTAGAGGTACTGAATACATTGATAACTTTTATTTCCTAATCACTGGGACCTTTGCCCCTGCCTGATCCAATAAACGGAGGTATCACTACCTGAGCTTCGCGCTCTCCGCCACTCTCCATGAAAATCTCATTTCCTGTGCCCTCAACAACAAGGGCCCTCCCTACCACCTGAGCGTAGGTAGAGATCTCATGTACAGGGAAATTCTAACGCCCTGAGCTATTTTGGGATTCAATCCCTGGATAAATCGCTCCTTCTGAGCCACATCCGTGGGTACCATATCAAAAGCAAACTTGGCCAACCCATCGAATTTGTTAACATACTCTGTTACTGTGGTATTTCCCTGAACTAGGTTCAGAAACTCATTTGTCTTAGCAGGTCTTAACTGCATCACAATAATATTTTTCATTAAACAACTGCCTAAATTCTTTCCAGTTCATTGCAGTTGAATCTCGTGTCTGGGATACCACTTCCCACCATGTCCGGGCATCTTCCTGCAACACATACATAGCACAGATCACCCTATCGTGATTCACCACCCCATACTGTCGAGGATGGAACTAATCATGCCCATCCATTGTTCACCTCTGAATGGATCTATGCCTCCCTAAAAAACTGGAGGGTAATATTCCTAAATTCTATCACATAGAAATTCCCACCTGTTCTCAACCTTAGGCTGAGCCAATACTGGTGCCACTCCTGGCATAACAAAGGAAGATGTGTTCCCTGATAGAACCTGTTGTTTTAAACACCTAATCTCTTCCTCTTGCCTCTGCAATCTTAATTGCATATCTATAAACACCTGCTGCCAACTTTGAGGGGCAGGTGGAGGGCTCAGGCCTTGGCTGTAATTCCTAGCTTGAGTATAAACACCACCGGGTCCCATTAGCTGCCTTGGGTACATAACCTTTGATTTAGTGTGCAGTCAATAACTTGACCCATTAATCATGATGAGCACATTCAAAAGCCTTCCCTATGGGAACAATCACACATCACCACATTCACATACCAATGCGGTACTAAAATACATGCCCATAACATTCACGCATACATTAATAACCCCTACTCTTTCAACAGAATATCATGCTCTTAACTCTAGCATGTAGATAACACATTCATATATCAATTGAGCATGTAATCACATAATCATATCAATAGTCAAGGGACAGGCCCTATCAGAATCTCAAGTTTCCTATTAAGGCATGCAAGAAAACAATTATATCTTATTTAAGAAGTTAAACACATAACCACATAAATAGTCACCATACCCTGAGTGGAGGTTGTATTTAGTGACGAGTGTAAATGCCCAGCTTGTTTTTAGGAACCCTTAACCTTGGCACGCTCTGATACCAAGTTGTAACACCCTACTACTCAGGGCCCGTTACACTATGTATTTTAAATAGTGCTAAACTCGCTAAATGAGTCATTTGGCCATAACCGTGTAACTAAACATGATTAATGGTTTAGGGTTAAAATTTTTGGTCAAAGGTACCATCGTTTCATTAAAACGTTTACCTCACACATGGGATCCCAAATACATTTAAAAGGTTAAGTACAATGAAAATGTTACAACTTGTCGACCTAAGCGGCTAAATAGGGTTTGACCCTAGAACCTCTTTAAATCCTCGACCATGGTGGTCGAGCAGCCACATATGTACACGTCGTCACCTAAGCTCTCCAACTCAAGGATGGTCCAACTTTCTTTTCCCTTTACCTGCACCATAAAGCACCCATGAGCCAAGGCTCAGCAAGAAAACTTAAACATGCTCATAAGCAGTTAATAACATATTACCAAGTCATAATAAGCATGCATAGTAGTAATAACCTTACTCATGCATGCATACCATTCATATCAATGACTACAACGTCATATGGGACCAATTGCCCTACATAAATGATCAATGCATCATACTGGGGTCCAATACTCAAAATACATGATTATGGAATCATACTGGGGTTCAGTGCCCAAACACATGATTAATAAATCATACTGGCTCAACGCCCTAGGATATGGGACTAATGGGTCACCTCGGGGCCCTTTGCCCTATCCTCTATATAACCAGCCTTGGAGCTGGCCCAACGTACCTAGCGCTTTAGTTTTCTAACGACCAATAGGTCGGTCAAGCGTATGATATGCTCCTGATTAGGCACAACCATATCAACCAGCGCTCAACAAGCTATTACCATCCTTGACTAATGAGTCAATGCTTTATGACCAGCATACAACGTGCTAAGGCCGTCCTTGACTAATAAGTCAATGCCTTACGACGAGCACTCAACGTGCTAAGGCCATCCTTGACTAATAAGTCAATGCTGGGGCCCAGCCCAAGGATATGGGACTAATAAGTCACCTCGGGGCCCATTGCCCTACCATCTGTATAACCAGCCTTGGAGCTGGCCTAGCGTACCTGGCCCTGAGTTTTCTACGACCAATAGGTCGATCAAGCGTATTATACTCTTCTTGTTAGACATAACCATAATGACCAATGCTCAACGCGCTATTGCCATCCTCGACTCATAAGTCAATGCTTTTTGACCAAGGCTCAACCCTATTGTCAACCTTGATTAATAAGTCAATGCTTTTCGACCAGTGCTTGATGCTATTGTCGACCTTGACTAATAAGTCAATGCTTTTCTCAATTATATAATGCTAACATGCATTCATCGTATATCAAATATCCAGATACAAAACATTCAACACGCTTAATCAACAATCACAAGCATAATCATAATCATGCACATACTCAGGCATTCTTGCCCTATTCATATTCCTGTTCAATAATTCGGGACAAGCCACAATCACATGTATCACATACTGAGTGCAGTTTTCTTGCATTTAGTCCAAGCATAGGTTACCAATGAACAACCCTCGAGCACGATCCTGATTCTGAGCCCCTAGCGATAACCTAGTCACAACCATAATATAGAATCCCTTCAATAACGAGTAAACACAGGCTTCTAGACAGAGTCCTAGCCTCTGGGACGTCGAATCCTACTAAATCGGGTAGTAGGATCGATCCTGAGCCCTTAGGTTTAAGTTCCCATCACTAAAAACCCATTTTGGCCAAAAATCCCCTTAAGTGTAGAGTCCAAGAACTTTACTTAGCCAAGTTAGATAGTAGTATAATAGTAAAAATAGTATTATCTTTATGATTGTGGATTTTTGGTTCAGACCGGGATTTATTTGGACACTCATAGTAGTACTTGTAGACTTTCTAAGTTTAACCTATAGTTTAAGAATATTAATTTAACCTAAGGTTTGATTAATATGACTGATATTGAGGATAATATTTAGTATACTATAAGGTTTATATAAGAACCAATAGGAAAATAGCACATGTTATGTATGGGTTATTACTGATTAAGTATTTTGAGGATTAAATTTATTAAGGGTAAAATTTGAATGCTCTAAGGTCAGTCAGCAGCTTTGAAAACGTTTGAGGGCTTAGTCAAGGCTGTTTACTCAATTCAAATTAAGCTAAAAATGTGTAATTTCGTGTTTAAATAATCAGCGTATGCCGATATATCGCAGCTATAGGGGGCGATATATCGCAGCACAAAGATACGAAAAACCCAAAACGATGCACGTTTGCCTCGGGCATACTGGCCCAGGCGATATATCGCCCCTCTCAGCACATTTTGAAAGTTTTCAAAATCATTTCCCATTCAAACCTTCAACCTATCGATAAGTCTAGCACCTTTTTGAACGAGTCTTCAGCCTCTGCTGAACGATAATTCAAATTATTTTCACCTAAAAAGCCATTATTTTTATTCAAGTTAAATGAGATCTTTTCATTCCTGAACTCTATAAATAGGACCTAGTACCCAACCATTATTCATCTATTACTCTAAGTTCAGAGGCTGCAAGTTGCTAGGTGAGTGTGAGAGTGTAAACACTTGGGTTGGGAATCATAAGCTTGATCATTATAAGCTTATCAAACACTTGGGAAGTAAGGTTTTATAGCATTTCGGTTCAAGGTTTAGATTGGTCTTACAAGTCTTCAAGGTATTTCCACACTCTAGTTCATTGGTATTATTTTATTTAAGTTCTCATAGTCTTCTACTCAGCCTTCTAACCTTATTCTTATTTTGGTTTAGGAAATCTAAGTTCTTGAGCACAAGGTTTTGGTAAGTATATTTTAATAGTATAGTTCCTTCATCTCTTTTTCTTCAATAGACTCACCCTTTCATAAATGATTTTTAGGAGTGTTCCAAAGTCCCAACTCTGTCCTCATATCCCGGTAATTTTGGTAAGGAAAATAAGATAGAATTTATATGTTATATGCTTTTATGTGTTATCTTATGATTTTATGTTATGAAATATGTTATGATATGTATGATTGTAGACTTGGGCATATGACCCATATGACTAACAAGCCCCAAATAGATTATGGGCATATGACTTGCTTAGCTAGCAAGACCCCACTAATCTAATGGGCATATGACTTGTTTAGTCTATGGGACCCCAAGTAATAATGGCCATTATAGTATGTATGTGATATAAGTGTTATGTTATGTTATGTTATGTTATGCTTTTATGATTTTATGAAATTTATGTATATGGACTATGTGTTAGATTTTTCCTTGCTGGGCATTAGGCTCACTCCTTTTTGTTTATATGTGCAGGAAAATAGTCTTAGTGGCGGGAAAGGTTCTTGGTAGCTTGGAGAATGTGTATTGAGGCGGAATGGATTCAAGAGCCGAGCGTTCGATTCGAGGATGTAGTTTGTTTCTTATGGTTTTTACATGTATTTTTTCGCATTTTATTATGTAAATCTCTTTTTAATTATGTCATGTTTTGATTTTAAAACAATGGGATCCCATATCCTACTTAATATTTTATGTAAGGTTTAACTTTTATTTTTACAAGTTTCTTAATAAAGTTATGGTCTTTTCACTTGTAAAGATTTATTAAGGATTAGTGTTTATGTATAGTTTTCGTTAATGGTCCATAAGTCTAGAGTATTTGGGTCATTACATTAAGTGTCGCGACCACAAGCCCCTGAGCGCGACCCGCCCAAGATAGAGGCATAGCCTCTTCTCTGTCTGCACCACGCGTTGCGGTGCGCCTACCAGGTGACACGACCCTAATTGCCCAACAACCAATTCTCCTCCTTCGTCAAGCCTGGGCTGCGACGGCCAAGAACAGGGTCGCGACCCTGCCTGGAACCCAGCCATTTCCTTCATTTTCCTCACTTCAAAACCCTCCATAAACCTATCCAAACATATCCAAATCTCAAAAACAAAGTTCCCAATCAAGTCCATGGCCCAAAACCATCAAAACCCAAGTCCCAATCAATTCAAAAACTCATCAAAACATAAAATCCAATCAAAGCTTAAAAAATAAAAAATAAAAAACTCAAAACTTAAAGCTTGGATTACCTCTGATTGAGTTGTTTTCGAGTTAAATCCTCTGGCTAACAAGCTTCCAATCTTTCCTAGAATCATTATGACTTTAACCTTGCTTGAATCCGAGTCCTAAAACTCGAGCTTCCTTCGAAAACTCTAATGGGCGTCAAATGAACGAATGGGAGAGAGAGAGAGAGAGAGAGAGAGAGAGAGAGAGAGAGAGAGAGAGAGAGAATACTGAACGTACTTTTCTTTCTGACAGGTTACTTTGAGCTTAAGTAACCTCAAGTAAAACCCAAGGCTTGGGGTCCCAAAAACACCCCTGAGGGTAAAATAGTCAAAATCCCCATAATTCCCTCTTGATCTCACTAACTCCCAATATATTATCAAATAATCATTCTCATTACCCAATGACCCGGTAATGTACTAAATACCCAATATACCCCTTGACTCACACCGAGTCAAGTATGGGTCCCATTGTGACTTTCCCACTAGCTTGCTCCCTAGGATCGTCTAGTGCCGAGTAACCCAAATATATCCACATAATGATGTGGTCCCACACATATATCACATATATGTCAAATATACCCATAACGGGCCAAATTACGAAAATCACCATTTTAATCATAAATGGGCCCACATGTATATTTAATACACCTATACATGCATATCATAATATAACTCACATAATTATATAATGATACATATATATATAGCATAATCACATATTTTCCATAATTTTCCATCCTAGCCCCCTAATCAAGGCTGTAACGCCCTGGTTACCCCAGAACAGTTACGGTGAACGGTGAACCGGAAACATGACCCGCTAACCGAGTCCTTTAGTTAAAAACGTGTTCTAAGTGTTATTAACAGGCTAAGGTGGAAAATCAATAAAAAGGAAATGATATATTTTAGTAAATATATAAACTGTTCATGAGCTCATCAAAACATTTACAATTTGTTTGTAACACAAAATGTCACTACTGTTTCAAATTTACAAACCCGCCGACCTAAGCGGCAAAAATAGGGTAAACCCCTTAGTTCCGCTGAGAACTCCTTGGCCGTGGTGGTTAAGCGGCCGCATATGTATACATCACCACCTAAGCTCTCCACTCAAGGCTGGGTGAGCTTTTCTTTCCCTTTATCTGCACCACATAGCACCCATGAGCCAAAGCCCAGCAAGAAAACACAATATTGCATATAAACATTGTCAAATGATTATCATTATAATCACACAGAGCTTATAGCCCTTAAACAGATGAGTGAATATCACTTGAGGTTCTAGAAAACCATACTGAGTGACTGACAAACAAGTCACTAACTTAACCAGAAGAGTGGCTGCTGGGTAAGCCACTAGCCTTAAACAGATGAGAGACTGATGGGTAAGTCTCTAACTTAACAGATGAGTGACTGATGGGTAAGTCACACAAGCGCTTATAATATTCATCGAACTTGAGGTCGGTCTGACATTAATACTCTTTGAGTCATCCAATGCAGATATCGATTAGATCTAATCTTTATTGGCTTGCGTTGAACATGCGAAGGTTGTCCTGACTTATGAGTCAGCACTGTGTGACCAGTGCCCAGTACCACTGCCGAACCTGACTAAGGAGTCACATCTTCACAGTTGATACTGACACCTTTGCCAAATCTGACTAATGAGCCAGTACCATGTGCAAGTGAGCAAGATTTGCTAAACATTCAGTAATCAAACCATGTCCACATTTACACAATCAACATGCTTCATGAACAACCATGCATGTTACATATGGGGTGCAGTTCTCTTACCTCTGGTTCGAGCGAGAATTAATGTAAGAACGACCCTTGAGAACGACTTGTCTTTTTGACCCTTAGCGGATACCTAGTCATAACCAATTATAGGACTTCATCAATAAAATGAATAACAAAGGGTTCCCAAACCAAAACCTAGCCTCTGAGACATCGAATACTACTAAATCGGGTAGTAGGATCGATCCCGAGGCCTAAGGCTGGAATCCCCAAGCCAAAAACCCATTTCTGGCCAAAATGCCACTAAGGGCCGCGACCCTCCTTGGCCATGCCATGACCCGCCCCTCAAACAGAGGCGGCCTCCATCAGCACCCTTCAAGAGCCGCGACCCTCCTTGGCCATGCCGCGGCCCAACCCCCTGTTCAGCCAACACTCTGGTTTTTCCTCCCTTGCGATTTTCCTTGGAACCCACCTTTCAAACTAAGCTCAAACACCACTCAAACACCCAATACAACCCCCAAAATTGATCTACAACACTCCCTCATCAAAACCCAAGTTAAACCCCAACCAAAACTTCCATTAATTCCAACTATCCACAAATAAATCACAAGCTGAAAACTAAAGCCAAAACAGAGCATACCAGAAAACTAGTGGCTAGAAACTCACCTCAAACTCAGGTTGTGATGCTCTTCAATGGTAGACCACTCTCCCAAACTCCCAAGGCCTACTTCCCAAGCTAGAATCCTCAACAAGATCACAAAAATCACAAAGAAGATGAAGGAGGAGGAAGGTACGGGTAAGCTTCAAGACTTGCTCTGTTTTTCCCCCTGATTCACAGCCTAAAGAGTTTATATCTATCCTAGGGGTAAAAAGACCATTATACCCCTAGGTCAATTAAGGGTTTCTAAAGTCACCCAAGGGAAAAATTGTCCTTTCCAACCTATCTCATTAATCATAATTAACGCTCTCCAATTCCCCCTATTCTCGATAATCACAAACACCAATAATTCATATCCCGTTACCCTTTAATTCCCGGTAACGCTCTAATCATTAAAATCACCCCGAGACTCATCCCGAGCCTCGAACTTAAACCTATTATGACTAGACCGCTAATTAGTATACCATGGTCGTCTTATGCCGAATGGCTCGAACAAACCCACATTATAATGTGGTCTCAACAACATACCACCGACATGCATACAATTATACCCTCAACGAGCCAAATTATCATCACACCCCTGTAATTAAAATGCGAACCCACATGCATGCATTTAACATCATATTATAATATAATTCACATAAACATGCATATTATCATTTAATGGCATAATTAAACAAGTATGGCCCTCCCGACCTACTATTCCCGCCATTAAACCACATCAGAGAATTCAGGGCATTACAAAGGCCCTAAATCTTATTAGGTAATTTGGGACATTACAATAATCTCTCCACAAGTGGTTGGGTGCTTATTCTTAAAAGAGGAGCGATTTCTTATGGCCCAAAGAAACAAACGTATATTACAGTTAACCATACAGAATAATTTTTATCTCTAGTGGCAAATGGCAAAGTGGCCAAGTGGCTTAGGGATTTCATGAGGAATATCCCAATGGTGATAAACAAGCCACATTAGCTAGAACTTATAATGGCATGAGAAGTCTAGGCATATAAGTCTAAGATATGAGTATGTGAGACAATTGATTCGAGGAGGAATCATATCGATCTCATATATAGAGACAAGTGAGAACTTAGAGGATCCATTTACAAAACCTCTTGTGAAGAGGTTAGTAAATTCCATTTCAAAAGGGATGGGACTAAAACTCCTAGAATAAATATTCACCGATGATGGCAACTCAACTCCAAACTTGTGAACATCAAGGGCGAGAGTTCAATGGGTAAGAACAAGTTATTGGGTGAATAGTTTCAACACTAACAAAGTCATGAGTTCCATCCAAGGATGTTTAGTGTTGGTTGCTGCCAAGTGAGGGTTAAGCCTAGGGCTTTTAATGAAGTTCAGTTGTGTGCAACAAGCATCTCTAAAGGTAGCAAAGATGTTGGAAGAACTTCACCTATGTGAACTTAGAGGTGGTGTCGCCTCTCAAGGAAGTTGGAGTTTCTCCCCATAAAGTTCATGAAATGGATGAGCACATAACCATATAAGTGCTAAGTGAGAAAATTGGGAAAATGAATGGTCAAGTGGAGGTGTGTGAGGTGTTACCGGTTTTATCATTAATGAGTACTTGGTTCAATATTTAAGACATCAATGACTTCGATAAGGCTTTGTAATACTTTCACTAAGGTAAAGTTCAAATCGAATGATACTTTATTTTATGCACCAAAACTGTTAAGCTAAGAAGAGAGGATTATATTTAACCAAGTGGGGTAATGTTGAGATTGGTTAAATACAATGGTTAAGATGTTTACATGTTGAGATGCAAAACACTTAACGATTTTCACTTAAAGAGAAGTGAAAACATGAGATTGTGCAGAAGGCATCTAAAAGTGACTTTTAAATAGTGTTCGACTCTCTAAACGAGTCGTTTGGCCATAAACGTGTAACTAAACGTGATTAACAATTTAGGGTTAAATTTTTTGGTCAAAAGGAATAACCATTTCATTAAAATATTTATGTTCATACATGGGATCCCAAAATAACGTTTAAAAGGCTAATTACAAATCAAAAGTTGCAACCAGACCTAAGCAGCAAAATAGGGTTTGACCCTAGTTCCTCTAAGAAACCCCAACCGTGGTGGTCGAACAGCCGCATATGTACGTCGCCACTGAAGCTCTCCAACTCATGGCTAGTCCAGCTTCCCTTTCTCCTTACCTGCACCACAAAGCACCTATGAGCCAAGGCTCAGCAAGAAAACTTAAACATGATCATAAGTAGTTAATGACATATAACAGAATCATAATAAGCATGCCTAGCAACAATAACCCTATTCGTGCATGCATTCTATTTAAATAAGTGACTGCAGCGGCACATTGGGGCTTGTTGCCCTAAATAAATGACTAATAAGTCATTGTGGGGCCTAGTTCCCTTGGATATGGGAATATGGAGTCACCCCGGGGTCCATTTCATTATCCTCTGTATAATCAGCCTTGGAGCTGGCCTAGTGTACTTGGTGCTTTAATTTTCCAACGACCATTGGGTCGATCAAGCGTATGTCACGCTCCTGATTAGGAAAAATCATATCGACTAGCGCTCAATGCGCTATTGTCACCATTGACTTATAAGTCAATGCTTTCGACCAGCGCTCAATGCGCTACTACTGCCCTTGACTTATAAGTCAATGCTTTTCAATCAGATAATGCAACACATGCATGCATCATTTAAAAATTATCCACATATAGAGTATTCAAGCATGCTTACTCAAGCAATCACATGCACAATCATAATCATGCTCATTCACAGGGGCCCGGGCCCTAATCAAATCTATTTTTAACAATTGGGCCAAGCCCCAATCACATATATCACGTATTGGGTGCCATTTTCTTACCTCTGATCCAAGCACAGGATAGATAAAATGACCTTTGAGCACGATCCTGCCCCGAGCCCTAGCGGTAATCTAGTCATAACCATAAATAGTATCCTCATTAAGATTCAAGCCAAAAAACAAACTCCTGGATCAATCCCGTGCTCTCGATACTTCCAATCCCAACCAACGGGGTGGTGGAACCATCCCCCGAGCCCCCAAGTTCTTCCCAAGCTCTAAAAATGGGGCTTGCTGAAGTTGGCAGGGTGCCCAAGGGTAGGGCAGGGGCGCCCAACCCAGTCAAAGAGCCCCTAGAACTTCCCCTACATAGCGTAGGGGCGCCCAAGCCAAACAGAGAGCCCCCTAAGCCCTCCCTTGCATACCGCAGGGGCACCCAAACTCAAGGCAGGGGCACTACTACGCGAACCCAGAAATTTCTAGGTTTCCATCTACATTTTCTCCAAGCTCAACTCATCAAACCTCACCACAAGTGCCAACCCCAACAAGAAATGAGTCCCAAAATCATTATAATACATCTGAGACAACATCAAAACACCAAGAATTCAACATAAGTTCAATTAGAGATTTTGGGTCTCACAACCCATCTCACAAACAAGCAAGGTTCTTAAACTCAAACCAGCATTACCCAACTAAACTCACCTCCCAGTTGTAGATTTAGGTTCCCCAAACAAGTATTAACAAGTTAATTGTAATGCCCTGGTTACTCCAAGACCGTGATTGTGGAATTTAATCAGTGCTTAACTCGCTAAATGAGTCATTTGGTTATAAATGTGCATCTAGGTGTTATTAATAGGCCAGGGTGAAAAAAAATCTCGATTAAAAAGAATGGATATATTTTATTTAAAGCATTAAACTATACATGGGCCCATAAAAGTGTTTACAAAGTTATTTACAATCCAAAATGGTCATTACAGTGTAAAAATTACAACCTGCCGACCTAAGCGACAAGAATAGGGTTAACCCCTAGTTCCTCTGAGAAACACATTGGCCGTGGTGGTTAAGCGGCCGCATATGTACACATCGCCACCTAAGCTCTCCACTTAAGGCTGGGTGAGCTTTTCTTTCCCTTTACCTGCACCACATAGCACCCGTGAGCCAAGGCTTAGCAAGAAAACTTATTACTGCATGTATGTAATTTCAATAAATGATTCTGGTAATCATTCTGGGGCTTGCAGCCCTAATCAGATAGGTGACGAATGAGTCACACTCTGGGGCTCTGCACCCTAATCAGATAGGTGACTAATGAGTCACACTCTGGGGCTATGCATCCTAATCAGATAGGTGACTAATAAGTCATACTCTGAATAGATGACCAATAAGTCTATCTCTAGGGATCCGCTCCCTAAGCCATGTGATGTTTAAGTCACCTGAGCCTTTTGGCCCTGGCTCTAATTAACTAGCCTTTAGACCAGACAAGCACTTTAGTTTTCTTCAACCTTGGGGGTCGGTCAAGCATTTCATCCTCATGTTGATTAAATCTAATCATTTCAGCCTGTGTTAAACACATTAACGCCGTTCTTGACTCTTAAGCCAATACCATATGACCAGTGCTTAGTATCACTGCTGAACTTGACTGATAAGTCATAGCTTCACGATCAATATTAAACACCATTGTCGTTCCCTGACTAATAAGTCAGTGCCATATACAGATAAGCAAAGCTTCTTTGCATTTACAATGCAATCAATGTCCATATATAGAGCACTCAACATGCTTCATCAATAATCATGCATGTCACATATTGGGTGAAGTTTTCTTACCTCTGGTTCGAGCGTGAAATTATAAAAGAGCGACTTTTGAGAATGATCGGTCCTTAAGTCCCTTAGCGGTGACCTAGTCATAACCAAATATGAAATCCCATCAATAAAAATAAATAATAAAAGGTTCATGGTCTAAACCCCGCTCCCGGGGTCTCGAATCGTACTAAAATGGTTAGTAGATTTGATCCTGAGCCTTTGGAAATGAAAACCCGCACTTAAACCTTATGAAAAACTCCTCCTAGCACAAAAGGAAGGGGTGGGCCGCGACTTGACCTAGTGGGTCGCGGCGTGCTCCCAAGAAAGAGAGCCTCTGTCTGGGGTACCAGGGGTGGGCCATGACTTGGCCTAGTGGGTCACGTCACGCCTGCTTAATAGAGCCCAGGGGAGGCTCTGGAATGGGTTCAAGTCACGACTTGCATGAACTCGGTCGCGACTTGACCCTGCGAACCCAGCTCCCCTGCCTTTTTCTCAATTCAAACCAGCCAAAACCTTCTCAAATTCAATCCCAAAATCTCAACCATACATTACCACAACATATCCAGCATTCAACCCAGAAAACCTAAGCTTTATAACACTTAAAACCTCATCAAATTCCAAACTACACCATCCAAAATATCAACTATAAACCAACTGAAAAACAGAACAAAAACCATGAACTAAGGCTTAGAATTCTTACCCCAATTACAAATTAACCTCCTAACAATCGCTGAACACGATTCCTAAGTCTCAAGCTTTAATCCTCAAGCTTTAATCTTCCTATTTGGCTTCAAAAGTTCAACCCGAGAGAAATAGAGATAATCGAGAGAGAGAGAGTGAAAGAAGAGCTATGTTTTCAGCTTAAGACCCTTCTACAACCAGCCACCCTTAAGTCTATCTAATGGCTAAGAGACTAAAATGCCCCTAAGCCCAATTAAAACATATACAACCACCCAAGGACAAAATAGTCATTTCCCACTTATCTCGCTAATCATAATTAACCTCTTTCAATTCCCGTTATTCCCAATATTCTCAAATAATAAATCCCATTACCCATTCATTCACGGTAATGTACTAAACATCAAATTACCCCCAGACTTACCCCGAGCCTGGAAATTAATCCCGTTATGATCAAACCACCAACTTGCGTTCTAGGATCATCTCATGCTGAATAGCTCGAACATATCCACATTATAATGTGGTCTCATCCATAAATCATAAACATGCACATAAATATACATATATGCAATTATCATCATATAATCATGCATTTAATCACATAATTGTATAATAAATCAATTATGGCCCTCCTGGCCCCCTAATGCAAGCATAAACCATATTAGTGAATTTGGGACATTACAACTATCCCCTCCTTACAAAAATTTTGTCCTCGAAATTTACATGAATAACTCGAGATACTGACTCTGCATTTCTGACTCCAGCTCCCAGGTCGCTTCTTCAACCTTGTTGTTCCTCCATAATACCTTAACCAAAGGTATAGTTTTATTTCTCAGGACCTTGTCCTTTCTGTCTAGTATCTAGACTGGCTGTTTCCCGTAGGAGAGATCTGCCTCAAGCTCCAAATCTTCGTAACTCAAAACATGAGTCACATCTGATACATACCTCCGAAGAGCTGAAACATGAAATATGTTATGCACGACCGACAATGCCGGTGGTAAGGCCAACCTATAGGCCACCTGACCAATCCTCTCCAGGATCTCAAATGGACCTACAAATCTAGGGCTCAGCTTGCCCTTCTTCCCAAATCTTCTCACCCCTTTCCATGGTGAGACTCTAAGGAAAACATAGTATCCTACCTGGAACTCTACATTCCAGCGTTTGGGATCTGCATAACTTTTCTGTCTACTTTGAGAAGCAATCATCCGAGCTCTAATCTTCTCAATGGCCTCATTGGTCCTCTGAACTGCCTCAGGACCCAAGTATCTCCTTTCTTCTGTTTCAGCCCAATGAATGAGAGATCTGCATTTCCTACCATACAACATCTCATAAGGTGCCACCCTAATGGTCGACTGATGGCTGTTGTTGTAGGAAAACTCTATCAAAGGTAGATACTTACTCCAGGACCCACCAAAGTCCAGCACACATGCTTGTCGCATGTCTTCTAATATCTGGATCGTCCTCTCAGATTGTCTATCTGTCTAAGGATGATAAGCAGTACTAAAATTTAACTGTGTTCCCATGGCCTTCTATAATCTTCCCCAGAACTTGGAAGTGAATGTTGGGTCCCGACTTGACACAATCGACCTCAGTGCTCCATGGAGGCATACGATCTATCTCACATAGAAATCTGTGTACTAGTCAACTGTAAAAGTAGTCCTCACTGGTAAGAAGTAAGTTGACTTGTTATAGCGATCCACAATAACCCATATTGAATCATGTTGACCTACAGTCCTGGGTAACCCCACCACAAAATTCATTGTGATGTCCTCCCATTTCCACTCTGGAATATCTAGAGGTTGCAATAACCCTGTTGGCCTCTGATGCTCAGTCTTGATCTGTTGACATGTCAAGCACTTAGCCACATATTCCACCACATCCTTCTTCATTCTAGGCCACCAATACATCGATCTTACATCCTGATACATCTTCATGGTGCTTGGATGCAAAGAGTAAGGAGTAGGATGAGGTTCTTACAGAATCTCTCGCCTCAAAGCAGTGTCTAACGGAACACATATCTGACCTTTGTATCTCAACAAATCCATGTTTGACACTGAATAATCTCTGGACACTCCAGCCAAAATGTCCTCTCTGATCTTGGTCAGATGTGGATCACCCAACTGACCTTCCTTGATTCTCTCCAACAACGTAGACTGTAACGTAATGTTGGTAAACTGGCCCACCAACAACTCTATACCAGGTCTGGTCATATCCTTTGCTAATTTTCTAGCTATCAGCCTCGCACTGAAAATCTATCTCGGACCCTTCCGGCTTAAAGCATCTGCTACCACGTTGGCCTTTCTTGGATGTTACAGAATCTCACAATCATAATCTTTTACTAACTCCAGCCAACGCCTTTGCCTCATGTTCAGGTCGTTCTGTGTGAAGAAGTACTTCAGGCTCTTGTGGTCAGTATAAATCTCATACTTCTCCCTATAAAGGTAATGTATCCATACCTTTAATGCAAAGACCACAACCACCAACTTTAAATCATGAGTGAGATATCTCTGTTCATACTCCTTCAGCTGACGTGAGGCATAACCAATCACCTTCCCTGAATGCATCAAAATACAACCCAAACGTTGATGTGAGACATCACATTATATCACAAACTTCTCCTGATCTGTAGGAAGACTCAGAACTGGAGCAACAATCAACCTTTGCTTCAGTTCCTTGAAGTTATTCTCACACCTGTTTGACCACACAAATCTCTGATTCTTGTGTGTCAGCTTAGTCAATGAAGTGGCAATCTTTGAGAATCTTTCCACAAAATGTATGTAATAACTTGCCAATCCATGGAAAATTCTAACTTCTAAAGCATTCTTTGGCCTTGGCCAATCTCTGACCGCCTCAATCTTGGTTGGATCCACTTTAATTCCCTCCTTACTTACAATGTGCAAGGAAAGTTACCTGAGATAACCAGAATTCACATTTATTGAATTTTGCAAACATTCTGTGTTCCCCCAGTCTCTGTAGAACCAACCTCAGATGCTTCTCATGCTCTGACTCTGACCGAGAATAAACCAGAATATCATCAATGAAGACGATCACAAACTGGTCCAAATAATCCTTGAACACTCTGTTCATCAAATCCATAAAAGTAGCTAGGGCATCAGTCAATCCAAAGGACATAACTTAGAACTCATAATGCTCATATCTAGTGCGAAAAGTAGTCTTCGGTATATCTTTCTCCTTGACCCTCAGTTGATGATAACCAAATCTAAGGTCTATCTTTGAGAATATCCTTTTACCTTGCAACTGGTCAAACAAATCATCTATCCGTGGCAGAGGATACTTGTTCTTGATTGTTAGCTTATTCAATTCTTTGTAATCAATACACATCCTCTGAGAACCATCTTTCTGTTGGGGTTTTATGCCCTAATTAAAACCCAAATTCTTTGTAATCTCATTTTATTATCAATAAAAGAATAGAAATCATTTTTTGACTTGGTCAATCACTTTGCTCACATGTTTTATTTTCATGATTATTTGTTTAATATAAACTTCTATTAAATCCCAAGCATATTGCTAATCTTATTTATAGTGACGTAATCACAGTGGAATATAAATATGATTATATGTTCAAAATAAGTTAGTCCTAAGATTAGTCAGTGCAAAGGATTTACACTGACTTGCCAATCTACGATATGATCTACTTACACATTACAGTGTTATGTTCTTTCCAGAACATTAGCAAAGTAGATAAGATCGGATGTATTTGTTACATCGGACAAGACTGATATTGACAGTTGATAAGATAAGTAAACATACCGTTATTATCTATTCTAGTCATATCATATAGTTGATCATAGGTCAATTCAATCTCAATTCTGAGCGGTTAGTATTCTAACTGATTGTATTATTTGAGTTCTTTGACTTGTTCGTTACCAGCTTACCCTACGGACTAGCCCATACTTACATCTTGGGAACTTGGTAGTATAATTGAGTGGGAGTGTTAATCATAGATATGAACATCTATAGCTTCTGATGAAGAAGTGAAATGATGGTTTCCTTTTAGTTTGGTTCAAGGTGTTAAATGATAGAGATCTCATTTCAGTAATTAAATTAGTTTACTGAAATATCATTTACAAGGAACTAAGTGTTTTAAGGATAAAATACAATGAGGGGTAAAACGGTATTTTAGTCCTATCTCATTGTAGACCGTCTATAGAGGATTGAGTGACAATTATGGTTGTAACAATGGATAATTAATAGCGTATCTATATTTGTTATAGAGCATTCTATGAATTCAAGAGTGCAATTCCAAGTCTATAGTAGAGTCACGAGGAATTAATAAGTTAGTAAATTTATTTGTTAGATTTATGATAACTTATTGGAGCTTGATTTCATAGCCCCATGGTCCCCATTGTACCTTGGATAAAATCATCTAGATAGTCTCAATTAATTGATTTAATTATCAATTAGAATTATCAAAGTTGACCAGGTCAATTTTGGATAGTTTCACAGAGTTGTGTAATTTTGAAAAGAAAAGAGAAATTATGGCAGATTTATTAATTAAAATAAATTGGTATCTAAATTAATAAATAAATTTAAATCAAGGTTCAAATTATAAATAATTAATTTGATAAAGGATTTAAATAATTATTTAATTAATTAAATCAATAAAAAATAATACATGCCTTGATTTTAAGTCCAATGGGCTTATAATCAAATGGGAAATTTCACGGGCCTATAGCCCATGATAATTTTGACCTAGGGCTTCAAAATGACTATTATTTTATTGATTTTTTAATTAAATTAAATGGCCTAATTGAGTCTATAAAAGGAGTGCTTAGAGAGAAGTCAAAACATAAGTTTGATAAGTCACAAGTCAGATTTTCTGATAGTTTTAGATTCTCTCTAAACACAAGTCCTTTTCTAAGCCTCTTTGTTATTTTCTCTTCTTCTCTCTATATCTATCTCATGTGTTGAGAATTGCCCACACTAGTCTAGGTGGTTCTAAGGATACATTGGAAGATTGTGAAGAAAATAGAAGATTGGTTCAGTTTCTTGATAATACTCTGCGACAGAGAGGATACAAGAGTTAGAGAAACTGAAGGAATGACTCTTTAATTCCGCTGCGTATACTGTAAGTATTCTATTCTTTGTTTCTCTTTGAATTCAATTTTAGAAACATGTTTTAGGCTATCTCGTATTAATTTGTTTAATATTAGATATACATGAAAATAAATAAAGATCATGTATAAGCTAATCCAACACTTTCTTCTTTACAAACAGAACAGGTGAACCCCATGGTAAGAAACTAGGTCTACTCAAACCCAAATCTAACAGTTCTTGCTGCTGTACTTTCAACTCTTTTAACTCTGCTGGGGCCATTCTGTAAGGTTCTCTAGAGATTGGCTCCGTCCATGGTGCCAGTTCTATCAAAAATTCAATCTCTCTATGTGGTGGCAACCCTGGTAGATCTTCTAGAAACACATCCAGAAACTCACAGACTAATCTAGTCTCATCTGGTTCCACTGGCATGGCCTAATTGGTATCAATCACACTGGCTAAGAATCCTATGCAATCTCCTTGCAATAGATCTCTAGCCCTCAGATTAGATATCATAGGTATATGAGGTCCATGCACAGTGCCAATAAATACAAAAGGATCCTCACCTTCAAGCTCAAAGGTTACCATCTTCCTTCTGAAATCTATGGTTGCCCCACACTTCACTAACCAATCCATACCCAGAATCATATCAAAGTCAGTCATCACAAACTCTATCAAATCAACTAACAATTCTCTGCCCTCTACTGTCACTGGCACTGATCTGACCCATCTTCTTGATACTACTAGCTCCACAGTGGGTAATAAGGTTCCGAACCCCACAACATAATAATCACATGGTCTACACAGTCCATCAATAATTCTACTAGCAACAAAAGAATGTGTAGCACCAGAATCAATCAAAACAGTAGGTTTCAGCACTAAAAAGCTGACCTCTAACTACTGAGGGTGAAGCCTCAGCTTCTGCCTGAGTCAATGCGAACACTCGAGTTGAGGCTGAGCTATCTGCCTTCTTGGGTTCTTCCTTTCTTGCTTTTGGGCAATCTTTCTTGAAATGTCCCACTAACCCACATAAGAAGCAAGCCTTTGCCCTACACTTTCCCAAATGGCGCCTCTTGCACCTAGGGCACTCTGGATAAGTCCTCCAGGCCTCAGTGCCACCTTGGTGGCCTATTGAAATACCACGTGGTCGCCTATCATGACCTGGAGCTGGGAAGGTATCAAGAGCCTTCCTCTTCTGATCACTAGGGCCTCTGCCCCTACCTGAGCCTACAAATGGAGGTCTTGTCCTCCTCAACTCTCTTCTGGCTGTATTTTCCCGGCAGATCTTGTTCTCTGTGCTCTCAGCTGTGAGTGCCTTCTCAACCACCTATGCATAAGTGGTGACTCTAGTCACAGTGGTGATACAAACATCCCGGGCTATTCTAGGATGTAGCCCCTGGAGAAACCTCTCTCTTTTGGTCACATCAGTGGGCACCAACTCTATGGAAAACTTTTCCAAGCTGTCAAACTTTAGAGCATATTCAGTCATTGACAAACTCCCCTGAAGTAATCTGCTGAACTCTTCAGCCTTTGCAGCCTTGATGGCATCATTATAGTACTTCTCATTGAACAGAGTCTGAAACTCTTCCCAACTCAGGGCATTGACATTTCTGGTCTGGGATATCACTTCCCACCAAATTCGGGCATCCTCCCGAAACATGTATATGGTACAAGCCACCATCTCATTACCAGACACCCTCATAAAGTCAAGGATGGTGGTAACCATGCTCATCCATTGCTCAGCCTTAGCTGGATCTGCACTACCCTAAAAAACTGGAGGTTGCTTTTTTCTGAACCTTTCATAAAGAGGTTCCCATTTACTTCCAGCCTGTGACAGCTGCTCAACTGTTGGCATCATTGCAGGTGGTGCCTCTGGTAGAATGTTCGATGCAGGAACCTGTTGTTGTCTCAGGAGGCGGATTTCTTCTTCCTGCCTCATAACTCAGGCCTGTAAATCAACAAACAGTTGCTGCCAGTTATTAGGAGCTAGCTGAGGGATCTGACTCTGGTCATTCTCTTGAACCTGTCTGTCATTCTGGCCCTGATCTTCCTGGCTAGCTGATGAATCTATCTGCCTTGGAAGCATACTATCAGCTTAAACCTTGCTGTAATAGTCAATGCGGCTAGTTAGGCAGTGATAACAAAACCTCTTGCCGCCTCGCGGTCCAAGATCAAGCAGATATTCATCCATGTTCCACAATCATACAGATAAACATGTTGATTCATGATTATAACATTTAACATTTAGCATTTAACAATTACCAATTACCAATTACCAGTTGACAATGCAAATAAGCATGTTCTAGCAATATCAGTACTAATAAGCACGTTCTTGCTTATCATGCAGTAGTCAAGGCCCAACCTTATTAAAGTATCTCATGTAGGCAGGTAAAGCATTTATATTCTATTTAAGCAGTTAAACACATAACCACATAAATAGTTACCAAACCACGAGTTGAGCTTGTCTTCAGTGGCGAGTGTACATGCCCAGCCAGTCTACAGGAACCCTAAACCTTGGTACGCTCTGAAACCAAGTTGTAATGCCCAGGATACTCCAAGACTGTTACTGTGGAGTTTAAACAGTGCTTAACTCGCTAAACGAGTCATTTGGTTATAAACGTGCATCTAGGTGTTATTAATAGGCCAGGGTGAAAAAAAATCTAAACTAATTCTAAGACCTTGGACCATTAAAAACTACTAGACTTAGCTACTACTTTTGAAGAAAACATACATAAGAAATATTCACAACTTTATTGAAAACTCAAAAGTAAATATTAAAATACATAAATGCGAGGTATGAGATCCAATTGTTTTAAAATAAATCATAACTTTAAACTAAAGGAAATTGTTTACAAAACTAAATGCGGAAAATACACAAAAACATAATTTAAAGAGACTAAAATGACGTCCTCGAATCGTTCACGCAGTCCATCGAATCCCTTCATCCTTAATATACAAACAAAGCTGTCAAGAATCCTTCCGCCGCCATAACTATTTTCCTGCATACATAAAAAATAAAGGAATTAGCCTAATGCCTAGCAAGGAAAATATACTTGTTGACGGTGAAATCTCGTCAACGATTAAAGGTTAGAAAACTAAGATTTTTATACTAAGGGTAGCTTAGAATCAGGAGGAAAGAACTTCAATCCATAGAAAAAACCAGAGCAACAATGGAACAAAGATTATGTATTTCTTTTACTTCTCCTCATACATTCAGTTTTCCAACCCCTTAGCCTGAGGGGTTGGAGCCTATTTATAGGGGGGGCTCTATTGGCCCAGGATACAAACAAGTCCCAGACCACAGGGACGTACACAGGTACTCTGGTAGTGTAGTGGCTCAGGGCGTAGTGGTGTCTACCCTGATGGTGTCGGAGTCGTGGCCCAGGACAAAGTATTGTCGGCTCTGGTATATGGTCGGGGGTGTCCAAGTGGTACCACTACTCTTCGTACAGGTCCGTACCGCCATTACTCCTCAGACGCAGATCATAGGGTCATGCCTCTATTCTCTCCGCAACCGTACGCCCCGTGTCAGCGCACGTGTTCCGTACTCGGTCGTCCTCATCAATTCCCGTTCAATGCTCCATGTTCGTTTGGCATATCAACAAGGTTCCCCCAAGTGATCCCGTGCCTATATCAAGGGGGCTTCAACTTATGCATGTCCTGAGAAGTCAAGGTGCCAGGGGTCAGGGCCGGCTTATGCAGATCGCATAGACACGAGGCTAGCAGCAAGAGCGCCGTGGCAAGGCCACACCCTCGCATAGCGAGGGTACCTCGCGTAGCGAGGCTGGCCCTTTTCCCTCAGGTGTGGGCATGGCTCGGGCGTCGCAACAAGGTAGCACCCTCGCATAGCGAGGCTGCCTCTCCTCCTTCCGGGTGCAGCGTCGCGAGGCTAGGAGCACGGATGCCACAACAAAGCCCCCACCCTCGCATAGTGAGGCTGACATTCTTCCTCCGAGTGTAGGCGAGGCTTGATGCCTGATGGAACGGGGCGCACGCGGAAGACCAGTTGGGGACCCTCGCATAGAGAGGGTGAAGTTCGGATGGGCAAGTGGCAGAAGGCCCTCGCCTAGTGAGGGTGTCTCTCTTATCCCAACTCCCTCACCATCATGTGACGCTCTTTTAGGATGTCTCGTAGTATAGAGCTTCACTCATGAATAGAATTCACAAGGAGAAATTTCCACATTTACAATACTAGCACATATATCATAAAACATAAACATAAGACTCCAAACATATGACTATAAAACATACATTATAATGGCCATCATACTTCTTGGGGTTTGCTAGCTAAGCAATCATATGCCCATAAATTTACGGGGCTTAGTTATCTAAACAATTCATATAAATTTATGGGGCTCGTTATCTAAACAATCATATGCTCAAGGAATACATTATTGGGACTTGTTATCTAAGCAAGTTATATATTTGTTATCTAAACAAATTATGTGATTGTTATCTAAACAATTATATGCTAAAAACTAAAAACATATCATAGCATAAACATATCAAAACATAAAAGTATACATAATCTATCCTATTTTCCTTATCAATACCAGGATTTATGAGAACAAGGACGGGATTTGGAACACTCCTAAAATCAACAATAATGTTATCCAAAAAATTAGCATTGATGACGTGGCAAGTGATCCCTGGACACGTGGCTGACACCTGGAAACGTTCTGTTAGAGTATCGACCAGAAGACACATTAGAAGCAGTGCGGCCCAGTCTTACCTGCGACCAGTCTGGTCGATAGTTCCGCATACAAAGCAACATTTATGAGAAGATCTTTGTGAATCCCGAATTTATCTCGCACAATCTCCTGGATACCCGATTATTCAGGAGAGAATATATGTAACAATCTTTTGTAATCCCCCTTGAGCCTATAAATAGAAAAAGATAGCTCAAGGAAGGGACTTTTTGGGGCTTTTGAATCATTTGAGACTATAGTAATTCTCCTAGTAATATTGTATTGTTCTTCAGAGGTTAGTGAAACTCATTGAACCCTAGTTCTTTGATCACCCTTCTGATTCTTAGATCAATATCAGTCTAAGTGGACGTAGGTCGTTACCAGATCTTGGGGCCGAACCACTATAAAACACTGTGTCTCATTTACTTTTGTCATTACGTTCTTCTCATTATATTCATCCATATCAAGCATATTCTGACTCCGTGTCAGTTGGCCAAATCTTGGGTCAACAAATAAGAATGTGAGTAATTCTAAAGGAAGAGATGATAAAGAAATGAACTAAACCACCAAGAAGAAACTTACCAAAAAGAAACCTTAAGTTCAAAGAACTTAAATACCTAACAAAGAATGGAAACAACGAGTTAGGATTTGAGTAAAGAAAACTAAAGGAAACTAAGGAACCATACAGAAATGAACTTAAGATTAGGAATACATTTGAATATACTAGCACCGAACTACACCTTGATATTGAAAATACACTATAAATCTCACTTCCCAAGTGTTTATAAAGCTTAAGATGATAAAGCTTTTATCCCAACCAAGTTGTGTTTATCACTCTATGGTAACCCTAGCAGCTTGAAGGCTCTGAACACAGCTTGAAGAATGAGAAAAATTGTTGGGTACTAGGTCCTATTTATAGAGTTCAAGGAGTGAACTATCTCCTTTTAGCTTGAATAAAAATAATGAGTATTACTTGAAAAATATTTGAATATTCGTTCAGCAGGTGCTGAAGACCCGGTCAAAATGTTCAGAGGCTAGTCAAGAGATTAGGAAATGAATCAAGCTTGGTTTCAACATTGTTTGAAAATATGGCCCTAGGGCCGATATATCGTCCATCATAGGCGATATTGTAATGACCCAACTATTTCTAAGACCTTGGACCATTAAAACTATTAGACATAGCTACTATTTTGATACGATCATAAGAAATATTCATAACTTTATTAAAAACTTCAAAGTAAATATTCGAAATACATAAATGTGCGGTATGGGATCCCATTGTTTAAAATAAAACATAACTTTAAATTAAATGAAATCGTTTACAAAGCTAAATGCGGAAAATATATAAAAACGTAATTTAAAGAGACTAAAAATAACGTCATCCTCGAATTGACACGCATCCCAACCAATCCATCCATCCTCAATACACAAGCCAAGCCTCCAAGAATCCTTCAGCCTCCGTATCTAATTTCCTGTATCACACTAAAAAATAAAGGAATGAGCCTAATGCCCAGCAAGGAAAATCTACTAATAACATAAAACATATACATAAACTATATCATAAACATATACTATAAACATATGTAATCTACTACAATGGCCATTATACTACTTGGGGCTTGTTAACTAAACAAGTCATATGCCCAATATATTGGTGGGGCTTGCTAGCCAAGCAAGTCATATGCCCATAATTTACTGGGGCTTGTTAGCTAAACAAGTCACATGCCCAAGGTCTATAAACATACTAAGCATAATGTAAACATAACATAACATAACATAACATAACATAACATAACATAACATAACATAACATAACATAACATAACATAACATAACATAACATAACATAACTGTAGAGTCCAAGAACTTTACTTAGCTAGTTAGATAGTAGTAGCAATAGTAATAGTTGTAGTATTTTTATGACTATGGATTTTGGTTCAGACCGGGATTTAATTGGATACTCGTAGTAACACTTGTAGATTTTCTAAGTTTAACCTATAGTTTAAGAATATTAATTTTAACCTAAGGTTTGATTAATATGACTGATATTGATGGTGATATTTATTATATTATAAGGTTTAGATAGACCCAATAAGAAAGTAACACTTGTCATGTGTATGTTTAATGATAATTAAGTATTTTTGAGGAATAAGTTTATTAAGAGTAATATTTGAATATCCTAGGGTCTGTCAGCATCTTTGAAAACGTTAGAGGACTTAGTCAAGGCTGTTTACTCAATTCAAATTAGGCTGAAAATGTGCAATTTTGTGTTTAAATATTCAGCGTATGCCGATATATTGCAGCTATAGGGGGCGATATATCGCAATACGGGGATATGAAAAACACGTAACTTCGCACGATCACCTCGACGAGCCTCGGGCATACTGGCCCAGGCGATATATCACCTACTAGGGGCGATATATCGCCTACTAGGGGCGATATATCGACTCCTTTGATATGTTTTTGAAAACATTCTCTTTTTAATCTCTAACCTCTTGATAAGTCCAGCATCTTTCTGACCGAGTCTTCAGCCTCTGCTGAACGGTAATTCAAATATTTTCACTTAAAAAGCCATTATTTTATTCAAGTTAAATGAAGATTTTTTCATTCTTGAACTCTATAAATAGGACCTAGTACCCAGCCATTTATTCATTCATCAAGCTAAGTTCAGAGGCTGCAAGCTGCTAGGTTATTTTTGAGTGCTTAAACACTTGGGTTGGGGATTATAAGCTTAATCATTATAAGCTTACCAAACACTTGGGAAGTAAGGTTTATAGCACATTTTGGTTCAAGGTTTAGATTGGTCATAGAAGCATTCAAGGTATTCCAAACTCTACTTCATTTTGGTATTGTTTTCCTTAAGTTCTTATAGTTTTCTACTCAGCACCCTAACTTTATTCTTTATTTTTGGATAGGAAATCTAAGATCTTTAACATAAGGTTTTTGGTAAGTATATTCTTGATGGTATAGTTCGTCCATTCTTTTCATTCCTTTTTCTTCAGTATACTCACCCTTTCATTGATGGTTTTTAGGAGTGTTCCAAAGTCTCAATCCTGTTCTCATATCCCGGTATTTTTTGGTAAGGAAAATAGGATAGGATATTATATGTTATGCTATATGTTATCTTATGATTTATGTGTTATGTTATGTATGTTGTAGACTTGGGCATATGACTTGTATAACTAACAAGCCCCAATAAATTTATGGGCATATGACTTGCTTAGTTTACGAGCCCCAAGTAATAATGACCATTATAATATGTGTGACATATGTTTATGATATGTTTTATTATATGTTGCGTTATGAATTTTATGTATATGGTTTACATGTTAGGTTTTCCTTGCTGGGCATTAGGCTCACTCCTTTATGTTTATATGTGCAGGAAAATAGCTTTGGTGGCGGGAAAGGTTCTTGGAAGCTTGGGGATGTGTATTGAGGCGGGATGGAATCGATGGACCGAGCGTTTGATTCGAGGATGAAGTCTCTTTAAATTTTATATGTATTTTCCGCACTTTATTATGTAATCCATTTATTTAAAATTATGTTATGTTCTTATTTTAAAAACAATGGGATCCCATATCCTACTTTAAATTTTATGTAGTTTAACATTTGTTTTACAAGTTTTTAATGAAGTTATGATTATTTCACTTGTAAGTTTTATTAAAAATTAGTGTCTATGTATAGTAGTCATAAATTGTCCAAAGTCTAGAGTAGTTGAGTCGTTACAATAACATAAGATAAGATAACATAAACATATCATATAAACATATATATTTCTATCCTATTTTCCTTACCAAAACCAGGATATGAGAACAAGGACGGGATTTGGAACACTCCTCAAACCAACAATAAGAATGTGAATATTTCTAAAGAAAGAGATGATCAAGAAATGAACTAAACCACCAATATGAAAGCTTACCGAAAAGAAACCTTATGTTCTAAGAACTTAAATACCTAACCAAGAATTGAAAACATTGAGTTAGGATCTGAATGAAAACTAAAGAATTAAACTGAAATGAACTTAAGATTATGAATACCTTTGAATGTACTAGAATCGTACTACACCTCGATATTGAAAAAACACACTATTTATCTTACTTCCCAAGTGTTTATAAAGCTTAAGATGATAAAGCTTTTATCCCAAACCCAAGTGTATCACTCTATAGAAATCCTAGCAGCTTGATGGCTCTGAACACAGCTTGAAGAATGAAGAAAATGGCTTAGCACTAGGTCCTATTTATAGAGTTTGAGGAGTGAAATTATCCTATTAAAAAAATACTTAAATCCTTAAATAAACATGGTTATGACAAGTGTCATGCTCTTAGTGGTTCTAGAAGATTCTAGAGTTTCTAGAACTTTCTTTTATAATTAAATCCTTAAATAAACATGATTATGAGAAGTGTCATGCTCTTAGTAGTTCTAGAAGGTTCTAGAGTTTCTAGATCTTTCTTTTATTAAAAAAAATAACTTAATTTCATTCTAACTATAATCCAAATTTAAATAAAATATAATCCTAGCTTCTAACTTCCTAAATCTCGTAACTCTAAACTCACCTGTAGTAAAATCAACATAACTAGAGCTATAGGATTCGATTTAGATCATCTTTATATTGTTAGAAAGCTAATTCAATTATCTAAATTTTCTAGAAATACTATTTTTCGAAATTCATAATATAACTGGGTCACAAATAGGTCGGAAGTTACAGTACCCTAAAGTTACGGAAAATCTATTTAATTATCTAAATAACAACCTAATCCACAAACAAGACTACTAATATC